>NW_028324303.1:4108750-4292500 GCF_058129835.1 Hydra viridissima
TTTCTACAGTCCAATTCTACAGCAGGAAAAGTAAATTTATTAAGTAAAAACTGTATATGACCTCCTTCAGCATCTATGACTTCAGCTCCCAAACCGTGAGCATCAAGTTACACTTTTTCTTGATAGTAGCCTTCAGGGAATTAACACTGTAAGGATGCTGAAAAGTCCTTGACTCATTAAATGAACAAATAGTCTAAGGGCAAAAAATCTTAGTTAGGCAGCCAAAGTTGTTTTGACTAGTATTTTGGTAGATACTATTTGAACCACTGACAGGCTTTTTCTTCACACAATCAGTTATTTGGAAACGTGAAATCAAAAATTAGAAAATACTTAAAGGCTTACTAAGCAACTTGGCAAATCCTTGAAGATACTGCCTTTCATGGCAAGGTTAATATTAGCTAATTTATTTGTACTTCTTTTAACTTTTTGACTGCTTTTTGCATATTCTCAAAGTTTTTGAGTAAATTACTGATACTAATGTAACAAATTACTTATAAAAATATTGTTTCACAACATTTTTTTAGAAAAGTGGCAAACCTTTTATAAGATTTGTGGTTGCATATGGAAAATATTTAATCAAATTAAGCAATTAAATTACAATACACTAGGATTTACAACAAAAAGAAATTACAAAACCACATAAAATCTTTACCATCTCTTATAGTAGATCTGCACATGAAAAATTTATCCCCACCAGCATTTATTTGACCAATATGACTTGCAAGATTAATATGGACATCTTCAAATTGGTTATTCATTTTAGAATATATTTCAACTTGAGATGGTGCCAAGGGCTGCCACATTATTAGGTCACCAAGCAACCTGCACATATAGTATATAAAAGAATTTGTACCTCATACTAACATCTCATAATGATTATAATGTTGTAATTTGATTGGCCCAACCATGTATTTTACTTTGAATTTAAATACCTGTTATAAATTAGTTCAAAAATGCTTTGGTTATGAAGGTTAGCAGCCAAAGATGGGAAATAACAGTTTATAGTAAACTTTGAGTGTTTAGTTGCAAACTCTTGGAAAGCATTCATTTCTTTTACAGATGCAGGTGTCACCATCTAGATAATAATTCAAATAATAAATAAACAGCCCACTTATCTTATGATATCAAGCAGAGTTGTTGATTGTTTACTTGGGGAAACAAATTGAAAAAGTGTCTCTTAAAATACTTTTTGTTAAAGCATTTAATTTGGTTACTCAGTAAACATAGTTGATAATTTATTATATAATTATTTGTTATTAATTAATAATTTGATAATAATTTTAACATTAACAAATATCAACATTAATTCAGAATGATAGAGGAGTTTTCATAAAATTGGGTACAGAATGAGCATTAAAATGCACTTTCTACATGTTTATCTAGATTATTTCCTGAAAGTTCCAGCACATTTTGCACGGAGAAAGTTTCCACTAAGATATTGCAATAATGGAACAGAAATAACAAGGTTATGTCTACCACAAATAAAAATCAAATTACAAAACAGTAAATGTAATAAAAAAATACTGTAAGTGTAATGACAAGATAAATTTTGTTCAAAATAAATGGGTGAATAATTTTTTTATTTTTTTATTTTGTTGAGAGGATTGAAAACAGTAATTTTACTTATAATAATATTTATCATGAAAAATGAGTTTGATTTTTGAGCTCAGGAAGTCAATTAGATAGAAAATCATTTAACTAGTTTTTAAAACAGAAAAATATTTCTTTTTTTTGTATACAAATGGTATAGATTAGATACATTTTTAGTTACACCTGCTAGTTTAATGGTTTTGAGTGGTATTTTTTCCACAAAAAATTCTGCAAATCTTATATTGTAAATTATTGTTTTAAAATTCCTTTCCAAGAAAAATAGAGTTAAAAAAAAAAAAAAAAAAAAAAAAAAAAAAATTGAGAAATCAGTGAATCACTGATTAAAGAAATATCAATACATTACTTACCAAAAACTAAACAAGAAAAAAAAAAAAAAAAATCATTTTATCAAAGCTAATAAAATTAAAAAATGAAAATACCTCAACATTTTCATACATATTTGGTTGACTTGAGAAGGGTGATGGTTCAGATTTCATCCACGGGTAATTATCTTCAAAAGAATCAGGAGATGAGCTCTTAGATTCTCGCTCTGGTTCCTCAAATACAGATTGCAAAGCTGATGGTGATGAGCTAATTAAAATTCTAAAGATAAATTAAATGAAAAACTGTTTTCATTTTGCTGATTCAACACTAACCTTACAAACAAGACAAATATTTAAATATATACAGTAACAAATACAAAGTTAAAAGTGATTCATTATTACATTCTAAAACTTCAAAAGAAGATAACTTTACCTTGGTATATCAACACCCATTGATCCAGTTTCTCCTTCTTCTGAGTTGCAATTAACATCAAAAATATGAAATAGTTTTTCACCAGAGTCAAAGATACCTTTAAATGAAAAAATAAAAACGTGTGTTATTGATTGCGTCGTATATATGCAACTTGTGTGCTTTACAGACTGTAAAAAAAATATTTAATTAACAAACATGCTTATGCAACATATATAAAAAGTGGAACTATGGAGCATGAGTGGTGTCTGATAGTTTTCTAGAATGTTAAAGAAAATTAATTATTTTTGCATGAAATAAGTTTTATTTTTCAGTATAATCTTTCCTTTTCCAATAACTCTATTTCATGATTGTAAATGATTCTGGTTTGTCTGCAAAATATCCATTCACTGGTGCAATAGCTTCTTTACTTAATTTAAGAATGCTTTCCAGCATTTCTTTAGGTCTGGAAATTGATAATAGTCACTGAGTGGCTGAATCTAGTGAATACAGTGGATGGTCAAGCACTTCATTGTGCAATTAATTAATAAGCAATTCTTAAAACTCTTGTAAACAGGTGAATTGTCTTGAAGAAAATTTTTCTGTTATTTTCTCTGTTATTCTTGGCCTAAGCTCACAAACATTTTCATCCAGTTGATCAAAAAGGCATTGATAAAGGTATGATATTCAAAAAAGGCTGATATTCAGAATTGATTGTTTTAATTTTCACAATCAATTAACAAAATTCCTTTGTAATCCCAAAAAACTGCTGCATAACCTTATTTGCTGATGGAACAGTCTTTGCCTTTTTTGGTACACTTCAATTGGCTTTGATCCATTGATCTGACTGTTGTTTTTGTTCTGGTGTATAGCATTGAATCCAAGAATTATCAACAACTATGAATCAATGCTCAATAATAAAATCCATTTTAATTTGCTTAAAACAATCCAAACAAGCTTGAGAAATGAGCATTTGAATACATTTTTGATCATACTTGATAGCAAGTGCAATTTTAATTTTCTTTATTACACTTTAACTTCATCTTTAATTCTTCAAATAAAATATAACCCACTCAGTCTTTAAAGATCCTTACGGCCTCAGCTATTTCTTGTTCCTTCAATTGTAAATCATTTAACACCATATCAAAAACTTTTTGATTGATGTCTGGTGTTCTTGGGCATCCAGTGTGTGAATTATCATAAAGGCTTGTGCCACCACAATTAAATTCAGCAACCCAGTTGCATACTGTTATAATTGTTCACAAATTTGCTTTGTATTTCAATCTCAATACCAAACTGCATGCTTGATTTTTTCCATAGTGTAAAGATACACTGACAGTTCAACACTACCTAATGAAACGAAAGTTCACATATTTATATAAGAGTTCTATCAACTGAAAAAAAGGGTGGACTTATAAATGCCAATAATGTCTCATTCTAGAAAATTATTGAACAGCCTTCATATAGCTTTTAGAATTCTTTCAAAAGAAATGTCATGTTAAAATGACAAATTTAACATTGTTCTATACACCGTCCAGATTTTTAATATCACTGACCAACAACTGTGGACACCAAGCAAACAAATTAACAACAAAAATAAATCTATAGATGTAATTTTTTTTAAAACTATATAAATTAATGTAAAGCATTTTCTATACATATAAAGTGTTGTGATTTTATATGCATTTTCAATGCATACGAAGATCATCACAACAACAAAAATCAGACTTTTTTAAAATTTAAAATCAAAATTTGAATAAATCTGAGTTTAAAATTAAAAAAAGTGAATCAAAAATTGTCAAATACTTCTGAAATGCATATTGTACTTATACTAAAACTCTGTTTGAGGTTACAATTCAATTTTTTTTTTCTTTCCTAAAGTATAACTAAAGCCTAACAAAAAACTAAAACTAATTAAAGTCAAACAAAAACAAGTTAAAGTCAAACATAGCATTACAAGACTTAAAAAAGTCAAACATAGCATTACAAGACTTAAAAAAGTCAAACATACCTTTGCAAGACTTAAAAAAGAGTTCATAAGTTAAAGTTGTTAACAATGGCGATATTGAGGTTTTAAACTCAGCCTTATGAATTAGAACTTGGAGACTTTCTTTGTGCACTGTCTTTCTCCACCATGGTCTCTTATCAATATCATTGTTTGATTGCAAATCTGGTATTGGAAATCTAAAATGATGTTAGTTTTTTCCTATTACAACAGTAAAGAGCAATCACAAATAGGAAGCTAAAAGTTAGATAGGATAGACCATAATTGAAACAAGCAATACTAGGACATTACAATTTTTTTTTTTTTAATTATATCCTAATATAACATGTATTTTTTTTTATCATAATGGTCTCATTACATTTATTGAAGACTTTACTAATCTTTACTATCATTTTATATATTGGATTTTAGTAGCTGTTTAAGCTTTTTGACTAAAATTTTACACCTTTATAGTTCTTTGTAACACAAAACAACTATATAGTCCTTCATAATGTAAAACATACTCCAATATGAAACAGGGTTATGTGTGCTATTTAAGATTATGTGCTCTTTTATACTGTGTGCTATGTTTAAAAGATCTTTACACACCCAAAGAAATATAAAATATCTATAAAACAACTATGGAACTATCCTGGTCCAGATGCTATCATGAAAGAAGTAAATAAAGTTCTAGACCTTATATCAGCAGTTATAAAAGGACATCTAATGATTACATCTGTCTTCTTATCTGTTACAACAGGACTATCATCCATAGCTTGCCGAAATGCAGTCTGCTGATTCTAAAAATATCAAATGATTACAAAAATGTTTTGGATTAAATAAAAAGTTTTAGAATAACTTTCATAATTATAAAATAATATCCTGGCAATATTGTACAACTAACAGAACTTTGTCTGATAATCAATATAAATTAGTTTTTTTATTGAACAACAATGGATTCTAAATTCTCTGTATTATTCCAAGCCATCCTGTTAAACTATGTACAACCTGATTAAAATAATGTTACACAATTTTCCTATTCAGAAAAAATTTAAAAAAAACTTTAGAAAAGAAATGAATACATAAAGTCAAAGAAAGAAAAAGGAAAATCTGTAAGGAGTTTTAACTTACTGCTGACTGACCAGTTGCTAATGAGGTATACATGTAAGGATAATTGTCATAATTGGTAGAATTTGTTTTGAAGAGCTGACCTGGGGATGTTAAAGCTATTATTCTATCTCTCATACTCAAATCTATCTCTGTATAAAATTCATTAGCATCAACTTCAATGGTGAATTTTGGCGGCAAAGAGTTACGAGATTTAACACCCTAAAACAAAAATGTTTAACAATAATGATACTCTTTTAATAATATTTGTGAAAACGTTCTTGTAATAACTAGCAGATGAAAAACTACAAAATTTCATCAACTTTATCACTTAATATTTCAAAGAGTTTCAATAACTTAAATTCATTAACTAACAAAGATTGTAATCATAAGTTATATGTAAACTTGGGCATAAAATGCAAGATTGGGTATTAAATGTAAACTTGGGTGTAAAAAGAAATCAAATGCAATTATACTAATGAATTAGCTTTTGCCACACTGTTTATTTTCAACTTAAAGCAGGAAGACTGATTACCACCAAGGGTGCCAGAACAAAGAGGAGATTCTTCTTGATTTTTAAAGTGCAAGATCTGCAAAAAATTTCCAAAATAAAAAAATGCATAAATACTTTCTAGAAAAAAAAATGTTCTCACACTCTCAATATTCCATTTTCATAAAGATTATTTAATACTCACTTTAGTCTGGGTATATGGCCTTGCAAACTGGTTTTTTTTTTTAGTATCCTCTCCATAAAGATTTTCATCAACTGCAATTTTACCAACAACAACGTTTGTTACAGAGCAAATTGAACCTGACACTGTTTTATACTCAGAATCTGAACAAACAGCTGATGCTAAAATTCTGAAAAATTATATAAAATCTATAATACTATTACATGAATCTCAGAAAGAGCCAAAAAAAAACCGTATGAAGGTAATTACCTTAAATGATCAAAGCTGCAAATAGTCAATAAACTTTCACGAATTGGCTCAGCATTTAAACCAAAAAGACTTTGCATAGAATATTGCTGTACATGTGAGAAAAACTTGTCAACCATTTCTGTTAAAGTATTATTTTCTCCATATTGTTGAAACGATAATGGATCTTGATGCAGAAGAATAAGTATAATATTATTAGACCGAAGTTTGATGTGTGTAACATCTATAAAATCGTCTAATAAACTGACTCCAGCTAATCCAATATTAGAAGAATGAAAACCAGAATACTTCTGAGCTAAGAAAAAGAAAATATTAAGAAAAATAAAGTTAGTTTGTCAAAGTGCAAATATTTGTTTCCACAAAACTTTATGGTCTTTTACAAATTTTAGCAAATGTAGAAATTAACAGGCAAATAATTTACTATGGCATTGATTAAAAAGTGTCTGATGTTAGCATAATTGCAAATGTGGCAGATAATACTATAGAAATTTTTAAAATATACTTAGGTTGTTAGAAAAGTTCGTAGAACTCCCCTCTAAAAAAAAAAAAAGAAGAGTTTTTTTTAATTTTGTTTTATCAAATGTTCAAAATAATGTCCATCGTTATCTATACAAAGTTGCATCCTTTCAAGCCATTTGTCAAACGTTTTTTTATACTCTTCTTTGGGTATACTTTGAAGTAGCTTCGTTATGCGAGTTTTTTGACTTTCGACGTCAGTATCGTCATCAAGATTTTTTTTTATCAAGTCGAATAGCCAATAATCGGATGGAGCTAAGTTTGGTGAGTATGGTGGGTGGCGAATTATTGTAATTCCAGCTTGGTTTAGACAATTTGTGACGGTTTCAGTCACATGGGGTCGAGCGTTATCATGGAGAAATTTGAAATTTTGAGTGCCTGTTTTAGGTCTTTGCTTATTTATTTCGCATATAAGAGGTTTCAAACAATTTTTTATATAATATTCGCTAGTAATGGTGTCTCCCTTTTCAACATAACCCAAATGAACAACACCTGTTGTTTTGAAGAAGATGTAGAACATGTTTTTCGGCTAAAACCTGTCGCATCTTACTATAGTTCTTGGACTTTCACCTTCACCGACCCAACTAGCGTTAGCCGACTTGTGTCCAACTTGTCTCAAATAAAACCACTACTCATCCCCTGTAATAATATCACATAGTCTCCATGGACCGTTTCTGAAAAGAGCTAAATTTTCCTTACATGCCTCAACTCTATTCTTGCGATTTTGATCGGTTAACTCGTGGGGTATCCAACGTGATGTTAATTTTCTTTTTTTAAGTGCATTGTGAATGATTTCGTTGGTTGTAAAGCGATTAATCGATGTCAGGGCTTCAATTATATCATGTGTTGCATGAGGATTTTCTTCAATAATGGCTCGCACACGTTCAATATTCTCAGCTGTATACGTGGTTTGAGGGTGCCCTGAGCGAGGATCATCTTCGAGACTCTCTCTACCATCTTTAAATAAAGTAGCCCACTTGGCAACTGTACTATATTTTGGAGCTTGGTCACCATGAACTAAAACCAACTCATCGGTTATGGCTTGTGCTGAAACTCCAAGTAGAGCACGGGTTTTAATATATGCTCGATATTCAAATTTATCCATTTTTAAATTTTTTCTTGAAAACGTATATAGTAAAATTTAAATAACTTTTTTAATAAACATTCAAAATACTTCAACAAGTACTTAAAATGTTCATAATTAAACGCAGTTTAAAATGATATATAAATGTTTAATTATTTCCTGTCTCATTGTATCTTTATAGATGAAGTTCTACGAACTTTCCTAACGACCTAAGTACTTAAGTTGTATTTTTATTAAACAAAGAAGTAACTTTATGCAACAGCAACAAATTCAGAAATAAATTCTAGCAGTCTCTAGATTCTAGTTGGAGTCATAATTTTACTTCTGTGAAGTGATATCTGACTTCTTTTTGAGGAAAGAGGAGAAAAAATTATCATTGATAGGCTGCATTATCATTGATAGGGTGTATTAAGGATCTAGAAAAGAAGATCTAATGTTCACATACTTTCGTCTATCTTGATTTTAATAACACAAGGGAACATGTTTCTTTTATCTTCTTTTATATGACTTGCTTTAAATGATCTTTAATAAATTTTTAAATGCTCATCTCAAATCTGAAGACAGTTTGTATAAAATACTCTAACTTTTTTGAAATTTATAACTAATTGCATTTTCTATAGTAATTCTTAAAAGATAATCACACTCTTTTTTGAACCTGTAGTCCTAATAATTTAGCATTAAAAGATTGTGCAACTGATTGCAACTTTTGCTTTGCCAGCACTAAAGGTATTGACAAGAAAAAAAGGTGGAAGATTCCATATACTAATACCCCTCCCCAACCCTTACAATTAGACTAATTTCCACATTCTGATACCAAAACTGAAAAAGAATACCAAATTATAAAAATTTCTCATCTAATTCAAAAGGCTCTCATTGTTTCAGTTCAATGGAATTGAATGACTTAATATGAGATTTGTCAAATTCTAGCTTAAATAAAAGCATTCTACCAAAAATTCTGCAAAATATGTTTTACACTTTAAAAATTTAGAGAAACCAGGACTTTGTTGATTTTTTTTCTCCAGAAAACAAACAATTTGTTTACTCCCATGATATTTTAGGTCTTTTATTGAAAATATCTGACAGCGAAAACTAACACTCGAATCAATGCACAATTTTTTAAGTTACCCAGTGTCTTAAAAACATGCTTTTTTAAATAAGTCTATTATTTACTAAACCATATTTTAATGCAATATATAATTTATTTTGTTACTACTGTTTTTTCGATTGTGATTATTAAAGAAAAAGTATCAATGGTCAAAAAAAAAGCTTAAGTGTATAGGCATTTCTGCAAGTTAAGCCTGCTCAAATTAATTCTTTTGTGTGGGTTAAGAGGTCAACAGTTTTTTAGAATTCAATTAAGCTATTTTTTTTGAAGAGTTAGTATTATTAGTTATAACACCAACAACAAAAAACTTGTTAAGCTAACTGCTACATACATGATGATGATGAACTACTGCTTGCAGCACGAAACACAGAGCTGGCTTGTTCAGTTAGTGTTCCTAAATAGAAAATTTTTTAAACATAAACAACTTATTAATAAAACATAATAAAACAATTTTTTGACTTCCAATTCAGGGAGTGGAACTAAGTAATGGTAAATTGTGGGTGGCAATTGCTTTATTGTCACTACAGAACAGACTGAGGTAAGATGAGCCACAGTTTATGTTGAACCACTCCTTGTATTTAGACAGCAGTACAAATACTTCTTATGTAAAAATAATTAAGAAATCCCTAATTATTTTCATCTTGCAATGATAAAGGGGAAAATAAGTGTAATATTATTTCATCAAAATACTAATATAATTAAGTATAATTAAGTATAATTAAGTCTATAATTACGTTAAATTGTTCATATGTTAAATACAACTTTTTTACAAAATTTCTAGCATTTTAATGTCAAATTTCTACAAGCTAGGTATTATAGGTTTTATTTCTAAGCAAGTTTATGGAATTTTAATAAAATATACATATTATATGAAGACCACACTGGAAAAACGATCATACTACATTTTTGCTTTTTTTGGGTTTTTCCCTGTTATATTCGGCTGCACTTTAACTATATAATAATTGACTATATAACTAGAAAACCGGTCAAATTACACAGATATTTAACTTAACAAATAAGTGAGCTATGGTGTGAGCTATGGTGTTTTGAAGTTTAAAATCTAATTTACTCAAAACAATAAAAATGTAGCTTGATCGTTTTTTTTTAGTGTGGTCTTATATATATATATATATATATATATATATATATATATATATATATATATATATATATATATATATATATATATATATATATATATATATATATATATATATATATATATATAAATATTGATGATTTTGTTAACTTTTTTTCTAACCATCTGTTTCTAATCATAGATAACAAGGAGGCCCATGTTTTACTGAAAATGGTGGAAAATGCAGCCTTTAGAGAAGAGCATTTATAGTCCCATTAAAAAATATTTCAATAGAGCTCTTGATGGTTGTACGAGCTCTAACTTAGCCAAATAGCCTGTAGATAGCTGGTACCTGAATATGTTAATGAGACTTTTGCATCAACAATTAAACCCTGAAATAAACTTCTTGAAATAAATCCACAGGGATTTTCCATACAATAAAGATTTCATCTATGATGTGGAGTCCAAGTAGTCAATAGTAATAAACAAACTAATTGCTGAAAAAAAAAACTTTAATAGAAAAAGCAAAGTAGTATCAAAGATCGAGAAAAGTTCAACAAACCAAAAACAAAGAAAACAGTAGTTGTTAATGCTTTTGCAATTTTTTTATTAAAAATACTTTTTTAATGAGGTTTTTAAATTGGAGTTATGATTTAAATATTATAAAAACTTTTTTGATTTTCCTTGCTTGGAAAAATAATTTAAGTACAGGGTGCAGCAGCGATTCGTTAACTTTTTAGAATTTCAAAATGAATTTTTAAAGTACTAATAAATTATATTTATGGAATATTAATAAAAGAAAAGTTGAAGATAAATGCTTTTTCCACTTTAACATTCAATTATATCTGCTTTTTTTTTTTTGACCACTGCATGAAGCCTAGGACAGAAGGACCAGCATGTGCTGATATATAGTCCCTTGACATTGAGTTCCAAGTACAAATGATAGATGACTTTAGTGACTTAACACTGAAGTAGGCTTTTACATCTTTCAACAAGATAATGCACCCTGGCCATGACAGGGTGCATCATCCTGTGGAAAGATGTAATTGCCTTTTGGGAATGTCTTCTTCAGCCATGGCACCACATAAGATTTTAATAAACTGATATACACAGAGGTAACTTTTTCTTACTCTTTAAAATAGATTGGTGGACATTTCTCTCCATTAGAAGCCATGATTCCTAGCATCATAACGGACTGTGGGTGTTTAGTGTGACACACAGGTGGTGCTCTGTCACCCTTTACACTATGAATCTGTCATTTCATCTATTGATTACACAGTCAGCACTAAAAAGTTTAACTGTGAAAATTTTGACTATTAAAAACACTTGGAAAAGTCAGAGTGATCTGACCTAAATGTCAACTAAAGTTGACATTTAGGTCAGATCACTCTGACTTTTCCAAGTGTTTTTAAAGTTTTTCTGAATGTCCTCTCATCAACATTGAACAGTTTTTCTGAATGTCCTCTCATCAACATTGAACAGTTTTTCTGTTTTTCTGATGGACATAGTAGGATATTTTTTCAATTTTTTAAGCTTTTTTTAACTTTTTTATTGAACTTTTTATAATTTTTTTTTTCAGTGGATAGGGCATTTTGGCTCTCTCAGCACTGTCACTTTTTTTCACTTTTTAAATTGTAGTTTTAGGCACTCCAGAAATATAAAACCTTTTACTTGCAGGCAAACCCACGTGAATCAAATGTAAAATTTCAGTTCTTTGGTTTCCATTGTAAAACTTTTAACTAAAATGTTTTTTATTCTCATTTTTAATTCCAATCTAAAATGTTTGTTGAACATTAATCAACAAAAACAAATTTCAGAAGTTTTTTATTTACATCACAAAACATGGCCAAAAATTAGTCTGCAATTTCCTGCTGCACCCTACAAAATATTGGTTCAATTTCCTTAACTTCTTTTACCTTAACTTGCAACAACCAGAGGATTTGCTTTTTTAAAAAGCATTTTAATTAGGTTTTAAAGTCAAAAAATATTAAGATAAACTTTTTACAATTTAGAAGTTTTCTGAACACTACCTATCATATTTAAGTGTCTCCGCTGGACAAAGTTAGAAATGTATTTAGTTGGAGGTCATTTAATTACTGCCTATAAAGGTAATTAGTTCAGTTCTTTACTTAACAAAGAACTGAGCTAATTACCTTTATAGACAGTCTGCAATATGAAGTAGGTAAATTATAAATAAAAAAATCAGATTGTAAAATTTTAAAGCATCAAAGAATACCTTTTGAAGAACCACCAAGACTCACATTATTTAGACGGGAAGGTAATATACCATCAAATCTGTTATAGAAAGGATTCTGTTTCAATGGGTCAATAAGGCTTGGTTGTCCAAGTGCTGGTAAGGGAAACTCAGTCATGGAGAAAAACTCTTCTTCATTTAGTGTTGAATTATGAGACAAGCAATTCATACTTATGTTTGGCTTAAAGTGCTCTAATTTATTCTTTAAGCTAAAATCTGAGCTTCCAAACTGGTGCTGCAAAGATTCTTCAACTTTCAAATAGTCTTCTGATTTCATTGTACGCATTTTGTTGCGCCTTGCACTGTGGTCCTGATAATGATCAGAACGTGATGTATCTAAAATATTTTTAAAGTGCAGCAACATAATCTTTAGTAAATAAGGGAAAAAAGAGAGAGAATATATATTTAAGAAATCTATATATTACCTACAGTTTCTGGCATGCTTGAAAGAGCATTGACCAGTAAATGAAGTTGTCTTGGAGAAAGGAACACATTCAAGGCAGCTAAAGAATACTCGATATCTACCTGCAATGAAAAAATTAACTTTACTTTAAAAAACAAAAACTACAAATTAGGGTTGAGCTAATAGCTGTTTTTATCAAAATATCTAACAAAACATTTTTTTCTTCTAATTCCTGATTTTCTTTTGATTGTACCAATGTCCTTAAATCATTCCACAATGCTCTGCACTGTTCTCAAAGCAATCTGCAGCTCTTTTGAAATTGTTTTGTTTGATACACCAGGATTTTCAACAAGAAAATGCAAAATTTTTTCTTGCTTCTCATCTTGATTTGATGACATTTCAATTAAAGCTAATTGTTTTAATAACAGAGTTGTTTAAATTTTGAATAACATTAATATAATGACATTTTAAAACAATCAGCTGTTTAAAATGATGTACAGTTTCTGTAAACACCACATCAGAACACACACAGATCTTTTCTGGTACATGTCATAGTACCAAGCTGTCTGGTTTACTGTTTATAAATAAATTAGTTTGTTTTGTATGTTGTAAATAACCAGGAAAAAGTTCAAGTACTAGTTTGTGGGTTCTACCAAAACTCCAATAGGCAAGTTTAATTAATAAACATTTGAACTAATGCTAATTCAGTAAAAGTACTTAAAATGGTGACTGTGTCAATACCAATAGAGTTTGCAGGGTTCTTTATCCTAAATGATAAAGTTGATTTGGAATGCCATATATAAACGATGATTAACATAATAATAAGTTGCCATAATTATTTGTGCAATTGCAGCATTAAGTTGCTTGTTAGTGTAATTCCTTGTTTTGTTGTTTGCAATTATATGCATTTTTCTTTATTGACTGAGATAGAGTGAGTAATTATTTAAGTTATTATGTGAATGACTCACACTTATATAAGGACTAGATGTGTAATTAAGTTTAATAAATAAGTGTAAAACAATTATGTGAATACATGAAATAAATAGTGCATTCAATTAAACAAGAAATCTTTTTATTTCAGTTTTTCAGAAGGCAATTACATCTTTCAACAGGATATCGCACCTTGTCATGGGTCCAGAAAAACCCAACAATATCTTAAGGCAGTGATCAAAAAAAAGGAGACCTAATTGAAAGCTAAGGTAGGAAAATAATTTATCTTAAATTTTTCTTTTAGTAATATTCTATGAATATAGTTTTTTAGTACTTTAAAAATTCATTTTGAAAAATGTTCTAAAAAGTTCACAAACTGCTGCCACACCCTGTGTATACCAAAAATGTTAAAATGCAGAAACAAACTAATCCATAGATTACATAATTAAATACTATTTTTCTACACATTTGTTCTGAATTTCTGAAGACAAAAAAAAATCAGGGTTCTTTTTATCATTTTGAGTAAAATTGAATTTAAAATGATACATGAATTATCTTTTTTTTTTTTTTTTTTTTATTGTTTTCTCATTTTTAATGTTTAGTGAAACAATTGCAGTAATAAAATCCATTATAGACTTAAAAAAATTTTTTTTGGAGGTTTGATGAGAAAATGCTTTCTGTCCCTGGTACCAACTATAACTGTAAATCAGTGATATTTAAGGTGTTTACAATCAAATTGACTTTACAATTAATTTAAATGAAATCTTTAATAATTTTCCTGTTTTATTTAAATTTATTTTAAATCTTAAGAATAGTGTAAGTATTATTTTTTCTAACTTAACTTCAAGCAGAATCTTAGTTAACAAAAAAATTAACATTATAAAAAAATATCATGATCATTATAAATGATCATAATATTATTTTTAATAAGAATATTTGTAGCAATAATTTTGTTTAATAAAAATAACTGTCTGTGACACTTTTCTGGATCAATTGGGGTTGTAATTTAAGTTATTCAAGAGTGGAGTTTAAATATTATTTCAGTATGTTCAATTTTTAACAAATTTTAAAATAAAGTAGGCTGCATATATATTGTGGTCATAATGCTAATTTTATACAGTAGTTATGCTTTTCTTTTTACATGCTGGCAATTGTTATACCTACATCATTTTCTCTCTTAAAAGTAATAAATAGGAAAGACTGTACTTAAAAAACATATACTACATATTTTCAAATATTTAATGTCTATGGCATTCTATACTGCATTTTCATATCAACCCACCTTTGGCCCAGGCAAAGCATCATTTTGTTTAAATTTCATTTTTATGGTTTGCTTTCCACTAGATGAAAGAAATTTAACTCTAGGAAGAAGGTCAGGATTACTGTTTGATCTTCCTCTCATTAAACCTTCATTTTGAGATATCTCTTCCTCAGTGAGTGCTTCACGTAATCTAGTTCTATGA
Organism: Hydra viridissima; assembly: GCF_058129835.1. Lineage (NCBI taxonomy): Eukaryota > Metazoa > Cnidaria > Hydrozoa > Anthoathecata > Hydridae > Hydra > Hydra viridissima. Next base: position 4,123,935 of record NW_028324303.1, read on the forward strand.
TGTTTAGGAAATTCATCCATTATCATAATTAGACCAGCAACTTGAAAACTCTTTATAGCTACAGCAACAGGCTCATAAACACTATGCTGGCGAGATGTGTCTTGACCAATTTCTTCATGAGATAAATCCCAGTAATCAACACTAAAAAAAATGATAATGAAAATAAATTTATGTTAAATGAAGAAAATGATTTTCAAGAAGCAAATATAAAATAAACGTTAAAATTTAGTCTCATTTAATTCTTAAATCAACATTTTATTTTACTATTTATTTTTATTTTACTATTTATTGTTTTTTGCTACTTATTGCTTTTTGTTTTACTTACTCATCTTAATGAGTTAGTTAAAAGCTTTCAAATGACTTTTTATTAAAACTCCTAATATATGCATACAATATATTGTGATTACATTAGAAAGTCAATAAAAATTTATAATAGAAATAAAAGTAAAAGTTATTATTAGTAGAAATATGTATCAATAGGAGTGTTATTCTCATTTAAAATGCTAAATACCTTATCTTTTGTATAATATATATATATATATATATATATATATATATATATATATATATATATATATATATATATATATATATATATATATATATTACATACATACATACATACATACATACATACATACATACATACATACATACATACATACATACATACATACATACATACATACATACATACATACATACATACATTATATGTATTTATATTATATATATATTTATAAATTATATGTATATAATTCATACAAAAGATAAGGTATATAACAAATAATAAGGTACATACCGATCAATATTCAATTCCACACCAATACCAGTTATTGCATCCACAGGAACATTTTCAAATCGAATTTTGGTATCAATAAATGACAATCGTACTCGAGCCAGAACTAATTAACAATTGAGAAAAATTTTTATACTCTATTTTTAAAAAATATATATGTATGATATAAAATACATTTGAGCGTATAAATACAAATTAAAATACATGTAGAATAGTTTTAAAATATTTTCTGAAAAACATCCTTTTTTAGCAAAAGTTCTTTATGTTTAAAGTAAAAGAAATAAAAAGTTTTTTCCCTTTTGATATTTTCAATAAACACTCCAATACACATTTTAAATATGATCAAATTACACTTAAATCTGTAAATAATCAGCTATAAATAATTAAAAATTACCAGATTCAATAGTCTGAGCAAAGGCTTCAAGTCCCTCAAACTGTCCTGAATCAGCAGCACTGTTTGCATTTGATTCTTGCCTTAAACACTCTTGAGCCAACTGAATACTTGTAGTCATACTCATAGAACTCCAAGAACACGTGCTGTCAAAGAGGTTGCCTGAAGTAAACAATTAACTATGATATCCCAAAAAGATAACACAAAATACAAATAGCTATTTTTTTTCCAAATATTTTTCTCCAGTACATTTGCTAGCATGAGTACTTAATATCTGTTGAATGTTGTTAGGAACTATCATGAATTTCACTGCTCTCATCATCAAATTCAAATTTAAAATATGACTTAATTTACCATTTTAAGGCTGATTACACTGTAACTAAAAAATCTAATTTCATAAATCCTGTAGATTTAATTAGATTTTATTAGATTTAAATAGTATTAGTATTATAGGAGTATTATAGTCTATTAACCAAAAATAATAAAGTATGCATTTAGAATCAGGTTTTTATGGGGAATCCATTTTTAAAGCTTAAAAATTTAAATTCTAAAGTTTTTTTTATGTATGTACAGAAATATATACTTTTTCATGATAAAGCAAGTTTGTGCACCACTTTATAAAGAAGCAAAAGTGAAAAAAAAAAATTTAATTTTTTTTTTAAATGCAGCTTTAATAAATGCTCTGTTTCAAAAGTGATAATTGGTGTTAAATATACTTTGGGAAATACTCAACTTTTAATAATACTGTTTTCTACCAAGGTCTTTTATAACTGAAATCTAAAATTGGTACAAATAAATTTAAAAATAAGATATTGGATAATCAAAACTCTCCAGGAAAATTGATTTATTGAGTTCTTCAACTATACCTAATTTCAACAAAAGCAAAGAGGTATGGCTAAACATTCTTATTGAGTTTGATATGGAATTACTCATAAATGAGGTAAATAAGTATTAAAATACATATATTTACTTTAAAGTTCACAACTAATTTCACTAACCTCCATTTGGTTTCTGTTTCTGTATAAATGTCAGGTTTAAGCCATGTATTTCAATTTCACAGCTGTCATTTAATAAAGCTTTCCATGGGACTGAAACTGAGATGCTGGAAATAAATCCATCAACAAGATCCAATGAAATACCAGCACTAGCAAGCATTTCATTTAAAGCCTAAAAGTAATTCATTTATAAATTTTTTTCAAAAACAATAAGAAAGCTAATATTAACAATAACAAGATAATCATAGAAAATGATTTAACATTAAAGTCAGTTAGTTGGAAAAGTTAGGAAATCTAAAGGCTGATATAAAACTAGTACAATAATGAATATATAAACTTAAAAAGCAATCAATTTTCATTTTATTTTTAAAAAATATTTCATGCACTATTCTATAAAAGAGTAACAACTTCTGAAAAGATTTTTTTTTAAATTCATAACACATACTATGATACACACACACGCACACATGCACACACGCACACATGCACGCACGCACACACACACACACACGCACACACATACTACATCAAGGAATTAAAATTAAGTTAAATATATAAAATGTAAATCAATCAGATGACTGAGATTTATGATATAAATTTGTTCAACAAAATTTTTTAAGTATGATTTTTTTACATTTGTTTACTTATTTTTTCATAATATGATCTCACAATAATATCTCTAAATAAAATTTTTTGTTAAGACTATTAAAAGTAAAGTCATTTGCAAACACATTCTTGTTTTTTTTTTAAAAAATGAATATTAAAAGACAATATATTTCAAATTTTTCTTTAACCTGTTGATGTAATTTATTAGGGAGCTTCTTTATATACAAATTTCAGCATAGGAACTAACCAAGCCTAGGTCTGATTGTGTTTCAGCTCAAGTAAAGCTTAAGTGATCAAAATTGTAAAACAGTACTACATTAAGGAATTGTGACTAAGTTAATTATATAAAATGTAAATCATTAATCAGATAACGGAGGTTTACCAAAGAAGGGTTAGGAAAAAAACATAAAACAGTTTAAGAATGTTAACTAGTTTACTAAAAAATAACTTATAAAAGTTGAAGTTTAAGAATCAAAAAGTACTAATTACTATGAATGTGTACATATTAGAATTACGGCTTTCATGCTACTTCAAAAAACTGATTGCATTTAAAATGTCTGTAAAAACAAACTGAAAAATACATTCAGGAAAATGTCCATAGTTCCATGTAATTATTGTAAATTTTACGTGGAATGGATTTACAAAACTGATCATAAAAATTATTTTTATTAGAACTGTTATTTACAGATATCTTTATGACATTTTTATGTTTTTTCTGAAAAAATTGAAACAAAGTTTTGTAGAAAGTTTTTAAACTTAATATATAAAGGCAAAATTTCCATAGTTCTATCAGTTTATTTTATTATTAATATTTTTTGGACCATTGGATTAAATGTTATTAAAATTTGAGTAACATATTGATTTGACTTGTTCTATAAAATGTTTGCTTGTTTGGAAGTTTTGTGTGTCTGCAACTAAGATTTGGTAAATAATTATTACAACCCCACATGGAAAGGTGTTAAAGGAGGAAGAAAAAGTAACAATTGAATTTGACTCAACCAAAATACATGTAGAAATATGTCCTAAGGTATTTGAATATGCCATTTAAACACATCAAACAAAACAAAACAACTTACCAAAATCCATTATTATTGTTGAAAGGAAAAAGATTCCCTACCAATCATAATAGATTGCACATAAGGTTAAGAAAAGAAAAAAACTGAGGTCATATTTTTTGGAAAAAAAACAGCCCTTGAAAAAAAATTGTTTATTCGTTATTTCATAGCCTTCAAATTTACTTCATAGATAAGCTCACCAGTAGTTAACAACACACCTGTGACACCATTTTATTTTATATACTTAGAATTACAATTTTACAAGCTATTGTTAAAAAGTATAAGTAGCATCTTCTTTTAGTATGTACTCATACTTCCATGTTGCTTTTTAAAATCAACCTATATGCAGTTTTGAAAAAAATACCTTCAAATTCATTTCATTTAACAACTTTTGAATATTTAACATTTTGTTAAAGTAAGACTGCAAAGGTTTTCTTACAAAAATGTGTGTTTCTAGCAATTGAATAAATGTTATACATTCTTTTAACAAATATATGACATATACAATCATGGTATAACTTGCTAGTATTATATACAAAGCACCAATTTATATACATCATTGATATAGCTATTTTGCTGCGTAGTTTAGTCAAACATTGGGACTTTTATATGATATAATACATGTAAGTTAAAACGTACCCATACATCCAAAGGAATATTTGTAACTGTTCCTTTGCCATTATACAAATCTACAGTTAATTGGTCCAAGTCCAGTTTTTCTTTCAGAAAATCCCCAAGATAATGCTGCAACAAATAACGACATGCTCGCTTTTTTATCGATTCAGACCATGGAAAATACCAAGGCATTTTAATTAATTTCTTTCATGTTGATGCTACATCAGTTACTTAATTAGCTAAAGATTTAATCAAAAATTGTTTAAAAAATCTCATAAAAAAAAAGAAAAACATATAGTCACAGGCATTTTACTTTGTTTATCGAGCTATTCTATCACAATCTCAGTTGATGATAAAACTTTTGAATAGTTCTTAAATAGGTGTGTGGTTCAAGATTAAGTAAAATTTTGGTTACTTGGGAGATATTTTAATATATAAATTTTATTTTTAATATTAACTATATATATTTTATAAGTGAAATATGTTTTAATATTTTCTACTCAATACTAAATAATCAGCCAGAAAATACAGTGAACTAACGAATATTGAATAAATTCAAGCACTGAAAGCATATAGTGGCATATATTGAAAGCATTAAATAAAAGTTTTGATTAAAAAACTAAGTTTCGAATAGTAAGCTTCTAGGAATTATTTTCGTTTGTTTAATATATAAAAAAGAAGTACTTAAGGCACTAATCTATTCGCCATAAATTGAAAATTATTCGATACATGAAATAGATTACTTAAGGGTCCGGGTCTAAAAAATCGAGTTCAAATCGGAGCCAGTCGGAGACTGCCGCTTCATCATTTGCTTCACGAATATAGTGGTGCTCCACTATAGTCATAAAACGACCTAATTTTTACAAAACGTTTTCCTCTGCTTGAATTTTGTAAATGATATTTTTTAATCCAAATAAACAGAAAGAGTTTAGTAAGCAAACAGGAAGTATATAAAACTTATTTCTCATTATTTTGTGTAATGGAAATTTTTAAAAAATGAATTTGGATGAGACAAAAATTGCTGTAAAAAATTTGACAAACGAAAATGTTTTGCAATAATTTAGAAGAGGAAGAGTGAGCAAGATCCAAGGAGTTTTACTTAAAACTACTCACCTACCTTATGCATTTTTTTGTTTTCTTTTGTTTAAATTAATATATATTAAACAATTTTGTATAATCAAACTTTTTAAAAACAAATAGAACAAAGTTTAAAAAAAAAAAAATTCAGAAAATTAACTCAAAAAATTCTCTCTAGTGTGAGTACTTTTTGATTTAATTTTCTGAATTTAGGTTTATGATTTCATATTTTATATCATATAATACTTTATGTATCTTACATATCTTATGCATCTTATGCTATGGTATCTTCATTCAATTTTACTGTTTTTGGTTTTATTTAAAAAAAAAATAACATTCAAAATTTACTTTAAATTACAACCAGTTAACGAAGAGGATCACTTTTAAACACATTTAGACATTCTTAAACTTAGGTTTTAATGCTTTCTTTAGATAAATTTTCATTCTACTAGATATTTAATTTACCTCTTAACCTTTTTTTTTTTGTTGGCACCGCTTTATGTAAAATTATATATCTTAAAAAACAACGACGAGAAAGAAATGTCAAGTTTACTCATAATTATTTTAGAAGTTTAAATTAGCAATAAAAAAACTTCATAGTGAATTTTTGAAAAATTATTTGCTCAAGTATATTAAATTAAAAAAAAAAAAAAGAAAAATTTAGATTAAAATTTTATAACGGAGTCTTTTAGAACGCTTCGTTCCATCTTATGGATCGTTTCGTCTTGTGCAACCTTTCCGAGCAATGTTTGTTATGTCTTCATTGTCGGTGCAGTATAAATTTGTTTCTGACCTGCTGTCATTGTTATTATTGTTATCTTTTACTTATTATTCTAGTGTTAAGATTACTCTCTCGTCTACCGTTTGTAAAATAGATGATATTTAAATCTATTATTTACAAGAAGCCCGCTCTTTTTATTCCGCACGGAACTCAGAAGATACTCTTAACATGAAATACAAAACTAAATGTTCATCAGATTAGCACATGTTTTAGCATAAATATGAGTAATTTCTGTAATACTTTTGAGTTTTTTAAATTCTTAAATTCATCAATTCATTGAAAAAATGCTTCCCAATGTAATTAGTAGATGGCCGATTGTTAAGTTGAATGAAGCCACCATAATTAATCTCACTGGAGTTGAATATCAGCAAAGGTTAAAACGGTTTATCTAAAAAATACCCTGAAACCTACTCATAGTTGCTTTTGATACCTTGAATTAGTTGGTGTAGATATCCATGCACATCATTGGTAACAAAATATTAAATAAAAGTTATTTTTCTTTACTTCTGGACCATATTATATTTTTACAATAATGTTTTTCAAAATATTAAAATATTTGAAAAAAGACGTGAATCAAAAAATTGAAGAACTTGACCAGGTAGAATTTAGAATTAGTCCTTTACTTCTAGTTAAGGACTAAAAGGAGTTTATAACATCTTAAAGGATTTCTATAGCTAATCTTAATTTTCAGAGTTTGAGTTTTCTCCCTGGAGCAAAGCTCATATGTCTGATGATAAATTTTGATGAATCTTTTGAATGCCGCGTTACTTGGGCTCATTGACCTGATAGGTCAGTTTATCCATCAGTGAAATATGTTTTTCTAGCACAATGCAACCCGATCCTCCTCAAATTTTTGTTTTTTGTCTCTTCAACTTTCTCATTGTTTATCCCAATTAGAAAAATGCAATTTTCAATGATTTCCTGGCCCTGATTTTGTGAAGAGTTGGTAAATTTCATACCAATCAAATTGAGCAAAATCTATTTTGCGAAAGTTATATTCCGCATATGCTTATCCCGCATATTCCCTCCTTATTTTTTATTTTTCATCATTATTTTTCGTCATTATTTTTCATCATTATTTTTCATCATTATTTTTCATCATTATTTTTCATCATTATTTTTCATCATTATTTTTCATCATTATTTTTCATCATTATTTTTTCGTCATTATTTTTTCGTCATTATTTTTTCGTCATTATTTTTTCGTCATTATTTTTTCGTCATTATTTTTTCGTCATTATTTTTTCGTCATTATTTTCTATGCGAAAAAATTCTAACTTGTTAAGTTAAAAAATTTCGAACTTTAAAAAAAATGATGTTGGCGATAAAGTTTTGCCGTAAATTTTTTCATGAGATAGCATCCACTTTAAATCGATTAAAAGTTTTTTTTTAAGCGAAATTCATATTGTTTACAAAAAAAAAAAAAAACAACAACTATTTTTCAATTCCTCATAGATGTAAAAATATATCATGGATCAAACATGTTGCGAATAAGTTAAAAATAAAGTTAAAAATAAAGTTAAAAATATTGACATTTTTCGCATCAAACAGTACAAGCTCAAAAATAAGTAAAAATAATTTTATTCAATAACTTTCATGTCGAAGCAATTACAAATTGCGCCTCGTAAATAATTTTATGGGAAAAGAAAGTATTAATTTCCACTTTTTGGAATTAAAGTAGTTATGCCGTGTCCCTGTTACTACATTTCACAATTTTTCATGTGTTAATTTATCACAGCTAAATATTTTGACTGAACTTTTCAGCATTTTTGTCAATTTTAGAACGAAAAAATATCAGAATAGAAAAAAACAAGAACAGAAGGAGTTTAGAATGGAAATGTATCAGATTGAAAAACGACAAACGGACAGATTTTAGAAATATTTTTTCTGATTGTGAAAATTACACTAAATTTTGTTCGTGATGTAAAGAGTGTAAAAATAAAAATTTCGGAAATAATTTTGGGAGAAAAGGTATAAAAAAAAATATATCGTTTTTTTAGGTCCGGTAACAAATATGGGTCCGAAATTGTTAATAATATATTGAAATAAGTTGTAAACTTATTCAATCCATTTGAAAACTGGCTAAATGTAGAATTTCTTGTTTTTCAAACTTTGTCTAAATAAGTGATTTGATAATTAGTAATTAAACGATAAATTGACTAAATTTTTCAATATTTGGATTCAAGTTTCAAAAAATTTTTTGGATTTTGAAAAAAACAAGATGAAAGACTTCATTTATTCAAAATCTATTACACTTCTACTAAACAAACATCAAATGTAATCAAGCTTTTTGCCTTAACATTCTGAAAATTCCTTATTTTGGACCATTCCGTTATATGGTTTTTAGTTTTAGACCATTCCGTTACATGGTTTTTAGTTTTAAGGACAAGATTAGAGTTAACTGCCAATTTTGAAATTTGATTTCTGCTCAATTTAAATTTACATTTTCGATTGCAAAAATTTACTGTATGTTTAATCTTGCTTTTAAATTGGATTGGAGCTTGAGTTTTAAAATTAAGTATTTGCATATTGGCCTTTATTAATGAACTTTGGTCTTATACTCCTTTAGCGAAATGCATCATTAAAAATGATTTTAATAATTTATGTAGGTTGTGTACTTTTTGCAAATATCTTGCTAATACTTTGCAAGAATCATGCAAATACTTTATAAATTTAGGAGAAACTGCTCTTATGAGAACTATCCTATGAAACCTAAAAAAAGAGTCTCATTTGTGATGCCGCCAATTTCAATTGTTAGACAAAATTACTGATTAACGGCTTCATTTTCTAAAGAAAATAAAAATGGTGAAAAAATGATTAACTTTGTCCCGAACAGTTTTAAAATTCGTTTTTATTTGTTCCATTTTTGTCCACTGGCAAGAAAAGTTTAAATGTTTATTTAACATGATTTGAATTAACTTATTAAAATATTTACATAGAAGTCGGTTTCAAAACTTCAAACTACACACGCGATGCATTTTATACACACACTTTACTTGTTCAGCTGAGTAAAAACAGAATAAGAATGGAAAAGACTACAGTTGTGACATGACTTGATTGTCAACTGTGCGTAATTGCAGATTAAACGCCTGAGTGAATGCCTTATATCTATCGCGGGTTTTCCTAATAACACTCTAAAGGTTTAATCATGTTAAAAATTATGCAAACATATTATTCTTTTATATATCTATATTATTTAGATGCTTTCAAATCATTTTAAAGACGAGGTAAATGAGTAATGTCAAGGTTTGCTCTGAAAAAAATATTCTTTGTAAGTGTTTTTAATTCTTTTGCGACACTTATAATTTCTTCTTTTTTTTGCCTCATTAACCTTGTAACTTTTTGAATCCAATGTTTTTCACTTATTTTTTCTTCTTGCATGATTTGATACGAATATTAAGTGAGTTTCTTTTCCATGTTTTCAAACAATTAACCAAAAATAATTTAAAAGATAAAATAAAATAAAAAAATATAAGAAACCTGTTCAGTTAAAAACATTTTTCAAGCTGATCGAGAAAAAAATTTTTTACAATATAAATGTTGTCAGAATTATAAAAGTGAAAAAATGTGATGTTCTAAGTAAAGCTGATTAATTTAAATATAAAATTTCCTTTATTTAACGCTTTAAACAATTGAATTTCCGCCGATTCAACATCTTGATCTTGGCAGTTTTTCGCTCTTCTTTTCTATAAAAAAACTTCCAATTTCCGCGAATAGATGTTAAATTTTTCAATCATAAAAAGTTTGAATTTAGAGTCTTCTACATTAAAATTTTTTGTTACTTCTTCATTTCATACCAATAACTTAAGCTTTCGTTCATTACGAAACTTTTAACGCATTCTTTTCAGTATTCTAAAACTAAAATTTTGCATCCGGACTTTTTTTTCTTTTCTAAACATTTTATTTATTTTTTTATTTTTACCATATAAAGTATTTTAAATTTCAAGAGTAGAACTGGACACTGAAAAGATTTTCTATAGCCAATCTTTGGTAGGACTACATTTGAAAGTTCGGCATGATAGTCAAAAAATCAATCAGGAAAAAAATATTAACTCAGTCAAACCCTTTGTTTAAAGTTGAATAACTCGCAATAAAACCAAAGTTCTGTTTTATATTGCATTTTGTTTCACCCTTCTAGCATCTAAATCTATTAAAGTAATCGAGCTAAATAACAATAACTAAAAAATCTATTAAAGTAATCGAGCTAAATAACAATAACTAAAAAATCTATTAAAGTGATCGAGCTAAATAATTAAAGTGATCGAGCTAAATAACACTAACTAAAAAAAAATTCTGTAAATTTGCTTCTTAATTTTTGAAAATCTTTTACGATACTCTCTAATCAGCCTAAAAAAGACTTTAAAATATTGTACACCTTTATAAAAAATAGTGAGTTAGGTAAAAGATTTGTTTTTTGCGGTAATCTGTTTAGTGCGGTGTTCACTATTTTTATGAGAAAAATACACCTTAAGTATTTTACAAGTTCTCCGCTCGCTCGCAAAACGTGTAAAAATGCATATAAAACCACTCTGAACAAAAATTTAACGTTTGTCGTTTAACTTTAGTTAAATCTTAACGATTGAACTTTTCCTTCGTTGAAACAAAATTTGCGATTATTCATTTTTTATTCTACGTTTTATGGGTATTAAGCTTAAAAGATGACGATTAATATTAGAGAAAACCAAATTACCTTTTTATTGTTTTGATTTCTCATTGAGAATTTATTTGTAGTTCAAGTGACGAATGTTTTTAAAGTTATGTAAATATTGAATCTGTTGATTTGCGATTGAAAAAAAAATCTGTTTTTTGCGGCCTTTTAATGGCAAAATTTAAATTTTTCACGAAAAGTTTTTTTGAAGACCTTTTTTGATCAATAAAAGTAATTTAACTAATTTTTATTGTAATAAATAAAAAATTGTAACAGTTTTTAAGTAGAGGAAGCAACAATTGAGCGATTATTTCGAAAATAAAAGAAGCATGGAACTTCTTTCTCTAAAGAAAGAAATTTCATAATATCTTTTTTTTTTTATCTGTTTATGCAACTTTTAACAAATATGCCAGAGCAGAAAATTAGGTGATATTTAAAGAAACAACAAAGTCGTGGTCTTAAGAAAACTGATCCTGAAAATGTGTTAACTGAATTTGAAAAAAAACAACAGGTTGAATGGCTTAGTGTGTCATCTAAGTTTGAGGGCGATCCTAAAAAGAAGGATAATTTAACTTGAGCTGTTTCAGACATACGAAAACTTTATAAAGCTTCCCATACTTCGCCGTTTAAAAAATGAACTTCCAACTGAATATTGAGTAAAATTATTCGTTCAAAGAAATCATTGAAATCTTCGTACCCCAAAATCTTTTTACAGAACAGTAGCATCAAATCAGCCAGTAGAATCAATAGGTTGTTTGAAAATTTTCACAGTTTTTTTAGAAAAAAATATTTCGCTTCATATCCTTAATCGTCCAGATGCTTTCTACAATGTTGATGAGAGAAATTTTGAATTGAACCCAAACATGAAGGGAGCAAAGGTGCGAAAACAGTTTACAAAATTAATTTATCTCGACCTAAAGAAAACATCACAACTTTTTATTGCTTTGGAGCTAATGGTTATATGTTAAAAACCCAGGTCACTTTGAAAGAAAAGTTTTCTCTGATAGGAGATTTTGTTTATGCTTTTAAAACTGTCTGTGTTGATTTTCTATTCACTCAAACTTAATCACGTTTGCAAAATCAACGCTCTTTCAAAGATTATATTCAGAGAATTGATGAGGAGTTAAAAGATGTCTGTTTTCATATTCTTAGAAAATCATTGATGTTCATTTCATTAAACTAATAAAGACGGGAAAAACAATATTGCGTTGAATACCAGCTGATATTCAATAATACGTTTTCTATGGTATTAGTGAAATTTTGAATATTTTAAGAAAATAAATTAGAATTTCTTTTGTTCTTATAAAATGCAATAAAAGTAATTTAATCTTATCAATTCAGAAACGTATAGCGTTTTTTCTTCTAAGAATTTTTTTATAGTCAATTTTTTTATAGTCAATTTTATTATAGTCAATTTTTAAAATGCTGCAAAAAATAATCTTTTTCACTGCAAAAAACAAATTTCTTGTCACAAAAAAAAAAAGTTTGTCAACTTCGTTTTTTGTGAAGACTTTTAAAGGTGCAATAAAAATGAGGTAATATTGTGTATAATATTTTTTAAGACTTTTAAAGGTGCAATAAAAATGGGGTAGTAATGTGTATAATATTTTCTTTACGACACGTTTTGGCACATGTTTCATTTAATGCGATTATATGACTTTTGAGTTTTAAGTCCTTAAAGTTCTAAGAACCGAAATACCGAAGAAAACAAATCTTTCAAAATAGATTTGCTGGACTAACGAATTTTAGCGAAGATAATAAATGTGAAGATGGTCGAGTTATTTTACTTTCATCTTTTGCTCTTATTTCTTTTATTTATAGGTTTTATTTATAACATTTACTAAATATTCCATCATTCCGATCCGCTTATAAAAGATTTTCAGTGATGCTCTTTCTCCTCTTTTATTGAAATCCTTTAAAATCGTCGAATATATTTATGATATAAATTTTCAAAAATTTCTGGAATTCTTTGTAATTTTCAAATGCTTGAACCAAACTTCTATAGATTATGATCGACAATTTTTGCATTATCAAACTAAAGATAAAATTCTTGGTTTTTGTTCGGATTTGTCGAGTGAAAACTTTTACTTAAAATAATGCTTTGCATAAAAGATCACTTTTTTTTTGCGTTCTTCGGTTGACAAATCTGATAAGAATGTTTTAGTTTTTTTTTAAAAAAATGAAATGATAAATATTTTTCACCATTGTATTTATCTTTTGTCGTGGTAGGTCTTTACGAGGTAATGTTTATGAATGATTTTAGCAAAAGCATATCATATGACAAAACTGCATATGCAATATCAATATTAGGATTTAAATGAAAAGCTGTAAATTTTGCCAGAACACATTTTGGCAAAGTTGTTAAAACTAAAAATATTTAAAAGATTAATAAATAATGTAAGATAAGATTAATAATCGTATAATAAATTAGTTAAAGTCATCGCCACCTAATGAAAAAGTTCAGCGAAATGCATTACTGCAAGTTTTGCCAGACTGTAATTGAATGAATTGCTGCTAGTTTTTCCAGACTCATTTGTCAAACTTGCTATATAAATCTTTTTTCGTATTTTTTAGTGAAAATGTTTTTGCTAAAAGTCTCTTACTTCATTTTTGGTGGCCTGGGTATGTTCGGATAATACATATTATTGTTAACTTTTATTATTTATAGCGTGTTGAGTGTGGGATTATTTGCCTTAAGCTGTCTAGATAAGCTATTTGAGTTTTTATTGTGAAGACTTTCATGTCCTGCTCAAAATATTTAAATACTTCACTTGCTTCATCATTGGAAGTTTTCCACTTCTAAAACACGAAGAAAGTTTAGGAGAATTTTTAAAATTTTTTAATTTGCAAACGAAGTTTTTAAAATTATCGTTTAATCTGAAATTTTAAACGAGAACATGATTTTAAATGTGAACATAATTTTAAACGAGAATATAATTTTAAACGAGAACATGGTTTTTCATGATTTTTTCTGTAAAATATTTCATACTAACGATTTCCTTTTATCAATGTGATTTTTTTTTTTTTTCCTATTTTTTGATCAAGTTTTTATTCTTTTTAAGAAAAATATTTATCATGCCCACCAAAGATTTTACAACTAATGAAGTTGTTCAGCTCTGCTGCGAAATTTCAACGGAAGACAATATTTTATGCCAGGTTCCAAAAGGCAAGAAAAGCATATTTAAGCGCTCTAATTCATTCGAAAAGCCAAGTCAGCCTATCCGAAAAACTTCACTTATTGCACGAAGATTAAGTTTGGTCAATGGGATTCCGTGCATGGGAAGTGATTTTCCAGGTTATATTGGTACTTTTGAAAAACTCAGCCAAGAAGTAGCAGAATTAAAGGCAACAAATGAACCTAAAAAAGATGTTGAAGGTTTAGATGGTCGAAGTGTAGTAGCTTTGGCAATATTATGCGATGAAAATGGAACACCATTTAGAACCTATACTGAACATCAAGACATTCCTGAGGAAGAAATAAACTCTGCCGACAAAGTATTTATGTCAAGAGTACCTGTTAAAAATTATTGTACTTCTCAGCAAATAGCTGGAGTAGATGGCGATACATTACGGTCGGCAGCTAGTGTATTATTGGATCTAGACTTAGAGAAACGGGAAAAACTTTTTAAAAAACTTAGTAGAGCAATCGCCAAACTACACACAACTGATTTTAAAACAGCATCGTCATTTATAAAGACGGAGAGATACGCTGGAGTTAAAGAAGATATCAAATCTGAAATGCTTGACTTTTTAACAAAAGAAGTAAAGGTTTTAATTGTAAGCTCAAAAAATGCGCAATCCATCATGGCTTAAAAAAAGTGTAAATTTATAAGTTAAAAATATGCATATCAAAGGCTAAAGAAGACCTATTCAAAAAAATTATACCCTTCAAAAGCAAAGAATGTTTATATCTCAGACCACTGCTTTTCGCACAATGTATGAAACATTTACTTTTTTAGGTTAAACAAATAGTTCAAACCTTTCTTTATACCTTTATCATACTACCAAGATACCGTCACTTTCTTTATACCTTTATTGCACTACTAAATTACCATCACTTTCTTTAAACCTGAAGAGGCCGCTGATTAAACGCAGATTTGAATGAAGAATTACAAAGAAGCAAAAACAATCCACACAATGCAAATTTCATAAGATTTTTCTTTTTTTTAACAAAATTTGCAAAAGTCTGTTTTAAAAAGTATAAAATATTTTGGTCTTCAAGTCATTATGGATGATGTTGAGGTTATTATCACTATTCATAACCTTCAAAAGCATTGGAACATACTGGAAAAAGCATTGTTAATATGTAATAATGTAATAAATATGTAATAATGTAATAAACGCAAGAACAAATTTTATAAACATAATTTTTAACCGTTCAGTGAATAAAATTGTATTTTTCCACAGATTTTAAACTTGCAGGAAGACAGTTTTTATTGTGGGCTTCGATACAAATATAATCTTCTTTCTTAGAAAGCGAGATTATTCAAGTTTCTTCTCTATTGATTGTATTTTAGAGAAAAAAAAAAAAATCTTAAAAAAAAAAATATATCACTTCAACATAGAAATGTTTCATTTGAACCTATTACTATTTTGTAAGAACCTCACTTGAGGTCAAAGGTTTTAACAACAAAATTGAATTTTTTTTTATGAGCCTTCATTAAAATCTTGCTTTGCAAAATTTTTCTTGACGCACATTTCTTCACGCGCATTTACAAAGGTGTCATCGTCTTGTTAGACTTACAATGCGATGAACATTTTACGCATTATAATTGTCAGCAAGATGCAAAAAGTGTGTTTAAGCTGTCTTGATCTTCAACTCAAAAATTGAATATTACTTATCAAAACGCTAACATTTTGTAATACGAAAGAGATCGCAAAATGAAATGCATTTTATATAAAAAAAGATTTATAAGGAATAATTTCTCTAAAAGCATTAGATTATTCTTACAGCTTTTTAATTCGAGTGTTTTAAAAAATTGCAAAAAAAACTTTTCTTTTCCTTTTCTTCAAAAATAAATCTTTTTCAATGTTAAGTGATTTGTTTATGAACGCCGGACGCAAAGGCAAATATTTCAACTGAAAGAGCTGTCTATATGAAATTATTTTTAAAGTAAATAATTTATAATTTCAGTAGCGGTTCCTTGTCTAGGTAAAACAAATATTACCTAATTTTTAATATAAATATTAGTATTTGATTATAACTATTTTAACCCTAGCACTTATTTATAGTGCGTGCGTAAATTTTCGAAGAAAAGAATTTTTTGGATGTTGCCCCTTTATTACGTTTTTTTTTTGTAAAAGTATGAGCTTAAAATTTATATTTATTATCAGATAACAAACTAAGGACGATTTTCTAAAAATTTAACAAACATTCAAAAAATATGCATTTCTTATCTTTAATCTTTTACTTCTTATTTAAACAAAAGCTTAACACAACACAATAAAATATTACGTTTATTTTTATTTAATGTTATATTGTGCATGGGTTTAGATCTTGCTAAAATACGACGCGGAACTTGTGATTTATTACAGAAATCAAAATTACTTGAGAAAAATATTTTTCTCTGTAACTCATGTAGCTAAATATAGGCTTAAGTTGTGCGGTTAAGTATACCCAAATGCGCAGCATTCATGAATCTGTTTTGATAGAAAATAAAATCAATTTTCAACAAAAATATATAAAGACAAACAACAATATATAAAATAATGCAACTTTTTTGCTGCTTACAACCTACTTGATGCTGTTTATAACTTGTTTCAACCCGTTTAAACCCGTTTCAACACGTCACAATAATTGTAACACGTTTCACCCTGTTTAAACAAGTTTCAACTAGTTTTTTAACAGTTTTACATTTTTATTAAGTTTAATGCTAATTAACACCAGTTTCAGGTTTTTACAAGTTTTAAAGCATTAGTTTAGGCATCATGTATTTTTAAAATATTTTTGTGTTTAATGGGATCCGAGGCTACCGTATGGTTTTAACCAAATAATTTAGAAAATTTAAAATTTTATTAATCAAAACCGGTGCCAGTTGTAGAAGGGATTATCAATAAACTTGCCGAAAACCAGTCAAACTGGTCAAACTTTATTTCCAGACAATATTCCTCTAACTTTATCATCTAATAAACATGGGTGCTCTACCATGAACATCATCATCTAATAAACATGGGTGTTCAACCATGAACTTCAAATGAAGAGTGAGGAAAGCCATTACAATAGATGTTGTGTGCTGTGAGCATGAGCCTAGAAATAAATTTAAAAAAAAACTTCACCACATAATAAATGAAAAATGAATTCCTACAAAGAATATTAACATCTTTTAGTTTAAATTTTTTTAAAAAAGCATTTTTTTTGGAACTGTTAAGGAAGTATGTCTGCGAAATTGTTTAAATAGGAAAACTTTAATAACTATAATCTTTATAACAATTAACATGGCTATATGAATATATCAAAGATTAAACATTTAACAGAAAACATACATGTAAAAACATATACTAAACGTGAACAATACTAAATATATATTGAGTCGGTGCATTAGTATTGTAGCTATTTTTCAACAAATATTAATTCAGCAAAAATGATTTTTAAATGATTGTTCCGGAGCATATTTATCATCTAATTCAATTACTACTTCCTATTTACTTGGCAGCTAATCAATTCCGTAGGCGAAAAGTTTACTGTTCTTAGAGACAATCCACTCTTTGATAACCACCAACTTTTAAGTGATCAATTGACGTGATAGCCCGTAAGCACTTTTGTGGGAGAGTATTAGCGGATAAGAAAGTAGTTCCCAGCCTTTATTAACGAATCTAAAGACACGATGCTAAACATGCGAACGCGCATCATCATGTTAGAACTAAATTGGCTCTTTTTGCACGGTCATTTTGTGTTGATTGCAGCGTGAATGTGGTTGAGGTAGACGTTGCTGTTGATATTTACCGTGCGCGTGTTAAAATTCGGTGCTCAACTTTCATGAGATTTTGTAATCGTACCAAGCAATTTTCCAAAAAATAATTCACCAAAAGATTTTGAAAATTTTAAAGATATAAAAAATGCAAATAAACCCTTAAAATAATTTTACTGAAAGAATTGCGAGTAAAAAACTGTAGAGGTAGTCATAGCTTTTCAAGCGGAATGTCAGTTTCTGAAATTGTTCAAAATCTTAAGGTTCCCAGAAGGACTGTTTACAATATTAAGAAGAGGCTAAAGGTTCTTGGGACCACAGAAAAGAAACCTTAGTGTGGCAGACCCATTTCAGTTGTTTGCTGAGATATTTTTAACAAGATTAGGAGGAGGATCCGGACCAACCACCAAAGACAATGAAAAGCATGGCCCGAGATCTTTGGGTAAGTCCTTCCTCTATCAGAAATACTGTGAAGGAAGCTGGAGCACGTTCTTTAGCAAGGCAAAAAGATTTATGCTAACTAAAAAACTAAAGGCCTCCAGACTTGAAAAATGTAAGAAGATCAGATCAGAAAAAACTCATAATTCTCTAGTCTAGTTTCACATGAAACTCTCCCACATAACTTTTGTATGGCGTTGCATTTGTTTACAGCAAAAACGTAGATTTATAAACTGAAGAAAATATTTCCGTCCAAAACTCGTTTCCAAAACTTTAGCAAATAATAACTAACGCCATTTACTTAACGAAATTTATAATAGAAAAAAAAAAAAATTTTTGGTCAGTTTCCCCAACAATTTTCTTAAATACTCCCTTGAACTCAAACGCTGCGCTCAATATAAATTTGTTAAATGTTCACGTTTGATATATTGAGCAAATTATGAAATAACACATAATAGTTAAGAGTGAAATTTGTTGGGGAACTTTGCCAAAAAATATTCTTATTTAGTATAATTATACTTACCAATCTCAAAATCTTGCCTTTTTTCATTTGCACTTTCGTCAGAAAAATTAGGACTAACGCAACCATTTTGTTCTACCCACTTCATCACTTTTCTCATAAAATCCAAGCGAAAACACTCAGTTATTCCCATTACAGCACAAACAATTCCCTGTTCAGCAAAAAGGTCCCAGTTTCCAGAATTTCCTAAATCTGTTTTAATCATTTCTTGATACATATTACTTCCTAGTATATCATAGAGTTTCTCAACGTTAGCTTCACCACCCACATGATCGGCTATTTCTTTATGACAACCTGGAAAGAAATAAAAGTGTATACTTGGTTTGTAGATAATATGCGTGTGTAGGTGTTTTCATAAGTTGCATGACTTATGAGAACATCTACTTAGGTATACTTCATTTTGCCCAAAACTAAGATAACATAACGTAACGTAACTACGATAACGTAACTCCGAAATATAAAGCCGGACATTACGCTTCGAGTAAGCCCTACTATCGGAATTTTTAACTAGTTA
The DNA here is from genome assembly GCF_058129835.1 of Hydra viridissima. Taxonomy (NCBI): domain Eukaryota; kingdom Metazoa; phylum Cnidaria; class Hydrozoa; order Anthoathecata; family Hydridae; genus Hydra; species Hydra viridissima. Next base: position 4,143,282 of record NW_028324303.1, read on the forward strand.
ATTCAGATAATTAAGGCTCGTCTGTATCTAGGGAATCAAAAAAGTCATCTCTAGTTTTGACATACCACTGAGATTATTTTCAATCATTCTTGCAATTGTAACAGCAAGTTTGCGTAAACCAGAAAAATAATTAAAAAAAAAAAAAAAAAAAAAAAAGGAAATAAAGCATTACCACTGCGCTCTGCTATTAAAAAATATAACCCTTGATGCGTTAAATAATATCCACTAGTTTCCTTTCGTAATTCAATAAACAGGCATTCTGATGACAGGAAACATTTTCTTTTATACTTTGAATGGCTGAATAGCTGTTGCACACATTTATCACTTTGAGTTTCATTAAGATCGTCTAAAATGAAAGAGCAAGGTAAGTTTTACATAGATGATTTTATTGTTTTTATTTTTCTTTTTTTACAATTTTTAAAAATGTTTAACGAAAATGGATTGTATAGATTGAACAACAGGGGCTTCGGGGGTTTGGAAGGGGCTTCAGGATGAAATCATTTTCTATAAAAGTTTCACTTCTGGTGATGAACTCACCGAGCTTGATTTTCTTCATATCAAAAAAACTAGGGCCACTAAAACTAGGACCACTACTCTTTGGAGTGACGAGTGGCGAGTATATAACTAAATTTAAAACTTCACTCAAAGTATAAAAACTTAAAAGAGAAAGCGGTAAAAGCATTAAACAAAAACGTAATAGTTTAGAGCAGCAACGTAGTTGGATCAATTCACTGCATTGATGAATCATCAGATTTTGTAAAAGGAAACTATCGAGAAGGTAATGGCTCAAACAAAACAGTTGTAAACTCTTTCAATCGTTTCTTTAAATAAAATTTTAAACAAATCGAATATATTTGGGAGAATATTGATTGACACCTTAAATAACATGAACTAAAAATCAAAAGTTTTTTTATACAAGTTGTGAAAACGTAGAACAAGGTACGAGTTAACATCAACCTTAAGCTTGTGTACTTTATATTACTATTTTTCCAGGCGAAAGAGCAAAGCAATTAAGTGATTTATTAACTTAATGATAAGCAAAAAACACAACTTGTTTGACCTTTATCTCGTAATGTGATTTTGCATGGTTAATACCCATGTTATTTTCTTTAATAAGATTGATTTATTTTCTTTAACAAGATTGACTACACCTGTTATCTAAACGTAGAATACTGTTATATTCTCCAAACTTTGACCTGTTAAATTCGAGGTTTTTTGTATTCTCAACGAAATTTATGTAAATGTATGTAGGCTTTAAATGTTTTTAAGGGCCCCTTAAAAAAGCATTTTTTTTCAAGCTGAAATATTCTTATATATAATGGTATATACTTGTATATGTAAAGCATGTATATACTTGTATATACAAGTATACACACACACACACACACACACACAAACACACACACACACACACACACACACATACACACACACACACACGCACGCACGCACACACACACACACACATATATGTATATATATATACTTTGTTTATACTTGTATATCCTTGTATATATACTTTATCTATACTTGTATATATTTATATATTTACTTAAATGTACTTGTATATATGACTTAATATACTTATCAGATTATTTAGATTAATATAGAAATCACTAACAAGCATATCTTTTTGAGTTCCACAGCAAATCCTCTTTGGCGTGTCTCATCTTTCGGACGTAATACCATGGCTCTCTAAGTAAACCTAAAAAGCTACTAGAGTATGAATCATTCTTTAGCTTCATACTCTGCCATGTTAACTCCGCTGCTCGATCAACATTTTCACGAAGATTACTTACAGCTGCATGGATTGGAATTTGGAAATGATTGATACTAGTGAAAAGTTTTTGTAATATTCCTTGAGATAATCTTACGCCAAAGAAACCATCTACAATAACGTCTTTGTGATAATCAATCCAAAACTTCGCAATCCGATGTATGGTCTGAGCAACCGACCTGATATCCTTCCATTTAAACCTGAACTCGCGTATTGCACAAATATCTCGATCTTTTAAAAAAACTAGCTCCGTTAGAACAGCCTTTAATCGTTTAAGAAGCTGGCGTTCAATTAAACCCTTTTTAAATGTGAGTCTGTTGCAAGTTATTAGAGATACAGAAATCAAAATGAATAGTCCTGATAAAAATCTTCTGCCCATCTGTTAGAAATAAACAAAACACGAAAATTATTCAACACTTAGTTAAGCTTATTAGAATGAAAAAGTACAAAAGCATTCCTATCAAAAATAATACATTGTCGGAGCTTAAAACCATTGCATAAGATTAATTACTTTAAGGCAACGGTATTGAATTGATTTTTATAATAGTGCTGTGTTTTCATGAAATTATTAAACCCTATTCAAACCGTGCTCTAAAAATTACGATCTGGACCAGTAGTTTAAAATTACTTTCAAAGAGAAAAATTAGGGTAATTTTCTTCTTTATTTTTCCGTAATTTTCTTCTTTAAAAGTAATTTTAAAGTACTCAAGACCTTATAAAAATTTTTTTTTTAGGTTTTTCTTGAGTTTATTGGTCTTTTTTTACTGACAGTAATTTACACGATTTTAAATAAGTAAGATTAAAGGAAAAAAAAACGCACCAGAACTTGACAAGGAATATGTGAGAAATCAAAACGTCTATTCTTTGTATATGGACTTTTTTTCCTAAAAAGATATCAGAAAAATATAGGAAAAAAACACTAAGACAACGATGGTATACAACTCATTTTATAGAAAGTTAAATAATATAAGCTATTAGAAACAGTTTTTTAAAAACTATTTATTTACAATTAGTTTGCTACAATTACAATTTTGTTACTAAATTACGAAATAAGTACCGGAGACTCAGTATTACTTTTACGTAATTTTAACTCCAAATGACGTTTTAACCTCTATAGAATAAGGATTTAGCACAGTCAGTCATTGTATATTATGTTATGAATAAACAACTTTATAAACTTATAAACAACTTTAAACAACTTATAAACAACTTTATTATCAAAATGTATAAAAAGTTATATATAAAAGTTGAAACAATACTGTTTTATATATATATAAAATAGTGTTGTTACGACTTTGAAGTTATTGGACTATCGACTAAATCGATTAATGTATTTTGCAAAGTCGACCAAAATCGACTAATACATTTTTAAAATCGACTAAGTCGACTAAAAGTCTATTTAGTCGAAATATTTGAATAATTTTTTTTTTATAATCATATATTTTAATGTTGGTTGACAATTTATTTTTTAGATGCTATGAAAATGGAACTTTAAGAGAGTAAACAAAAAAAACTAGGTGGAATGTAGTACTGTTATAATAACACGTGCTGCTGTTATATCAAGAGCATTTTCTTTGTTCAATTTTAATTCATCTAATCTCCTGGATAAATTAAAATCACAAAGTAAAGAAAAAAAGCACAGATGGGTATTTCATATCATTTTTCACAACAATTAAAGCAAAAAGTTAACAAAAAAAAATTGCTTAATATAAAACAGTGACGTAGTAGGAGGGAGGGGGGCTAGATGAGGCGGCTAAACTTTTTTTGGGGTGGCAGATTTATAAAACTTTTTCGCATCCTTAAATGAGTACCATAACTTAACATTACTTAACATTTTGTTTTAAAAAAGCATCAACTGGTTATTAAGTGGTACTACATATAGTATGCTAAGAGTTAAGTTTATGTAATACAGTAAATTAGGTTAAATGTTCAGATATTTTAGTTGAAAAAAAAAACAACCCCGCTTTGAATGACGTTCATACGCATGGCTTAATCTTTATAAATAATTTCTCTTTACAAGATAAACTACAAACAAAGATGTCTTTTTACTAATTGGTCAGTATCATAACAATATTAAAGGTTGATAAAGTTAAATCAAGTGGAAAAATAGAAATAAGGATGTCAGGATGATTACCCAATGAAATCGACTTTTAGTCGAATTAGTTAGATTTAGTCGAAGTTGATAACAACGGTAATAATAAAAAAAAAAAAAAGAATAAGGATTGAAATTCCTACAGAAGGTTTGAAAAAACTCGTTGCCTATCATTAGAACTACGTAAACAATTTTTGAGATTTAACTATAATTGTTTAACTATAAGATATTTAACAGAGAAAGGGGAGGGGGTCACATTACTGAATTGACTCATTGATTAAAATCAAGTTTTTTTTTTAATCTAAATTTCAATACAATCGAGCATGGAGGAAATTATCATTCTAAAGTAATTTAAAACAGAATGGTGGTTTGTTTGATGGCTGAAATAGGAGTCGGGAGTTGGGTGGTCCTGACTCCTATTAAACTAAAATAAGTTTGTATAAAGGTCAAAAGCATCCAACTCCTGATTCCTATATCTCAAAACAAAAATTAACTGCAAAATTACCTTGCATTACCTTGCTTTTCAATTCTTTCAAAAAGAAGACTGACATTGCTTATAAAAAGCATAAATGCAATATCCAGAATAGATAAAATAAGACTTTGACACCCATCATGCAATATAAAAGCTTTTGTCATGACGATTCCAAGCTAAATTATTTCCTCTGCGGTGAAACCCTGTTGAACTCTTTGTTTTTTTGGCGCAAATTTAAGTTAAAATTAAATCAAGTTAAGTATACTTTTAGTCGAAAAATTTAATCCAGGAATTAAATTTACATATTTATATTTGATTTATTGAAAAATATCAATCCTGACGTCTTAAAGGCTAAAGATTTTTTTATCCAGCCTATTAAAATTTGAATGACAGAATTCTGTTTCTCAGGTGAAAGAAGCACAAGATTCTTAACTATTAGTAGTGTAGCTTTAAACGTTTTTAATCCAGATTTTTATTTTATTTAATAGCTTATTTAACATCTTATTAAAAAAAAAAAAAAAAGTTCTATTCTTAAAAAATAAAATTCTAATAGATGAAAGTTTATATCTATTAAAATGAAATAATATTTATATTTTTCAGATTGAAATATGGGTTATTTTGTTTAATGGATGGTATTTTAATAGATAAAAATGGTGAAGGTATTAGTTTGAGGTTCGTAAAATATATTGGTTAATATGATTTGGTAATTTAAAACATGTTTTAACCATGCAGGATTGTGTCTCTTCATATTATATTCATATTAAAATTGGATATCTCATACATTTAGTTAAACAACAAAAGTTTAGCTTTTGAAAGACTATAAAATAAAGTAAAAAAATCAATAAAAAACATTTAAATAAATATATATAAACCTAATGTATAAATTCTTTTTTATATAACTATTTTTACTACATAGTCTATATTTGGATTCTAACATTTATGCTTTAAAGCATCCATTTATAACTGAAAATAAACATGCATAAATTTTTTCATAGCCTAGTGTTAGTTAATTGTAAAGTTCACAAAATTAACAATATACTAGATAAGAGTCTTTGTCTAAAACTAAAAGTTAAAAAACAAAAAATGTTTTTATGTGAATGCAAGTATATTTGACATAAATAAGTATACCATATTTTCACGTGTTTTTTTAAATATGTGTTAGCATAACACTTTTTCTTAAAAAAAAAAAAGTGTTTTAATAAATATACTTAAGACTTAGTCTGAGAAAATATAATTAAAATTGTTTGATGTTGACCTATAATTAAAATTGTATGAAAGTCATTCCCAATATGCTAAATTGTGTAATATATATTATATTTATAAAGTGTTGAGTGTTAAGTTTACTCCACCAATTAAAAAAATTATTTAGTTATCAAATAATTACCCACAGATTATAAATATTGCTTTTGTATATTCTACAGGTTGCCAATAGTTTTGTGTTGTTTGGCTATGATTTGTTCAACCATCATTTTTTTTTTTTGACAATGCAGCTTATCATGGCCATTTCTGTAACTCCTTGACTTAGAGGATAATGTACTTCCCCATGAACAATCTTTAGATTAGTAACTATTCAGCTACGAATTCGAACCTGTTGTCATACTATGAAATATGAGTATCCCCAAATTTGAAAATTTTAAGGTATGAAACATCAACAGCTCATTTAGATTTTAGAAACAACAAAGAGGAGATCTTTGTTATGTAAGCTCATGCAAGATCAATTTTTAATGTCTGCATGCTTGGCTATGTTTATCAATATGGTCAACTTGATAGCAACTGGGCTTGCTTTTGATTCTTCTACTCTCACTGTTAGTTTTTATAGATGAGCTATTCCATTCATTTTTTTTGACAGCATAATATTTAAAAATACTACTGGGTGCGGCAATGATTTGCGAACTTTTTGGAACATTTTTCAAAATGAATTTTTAAACTACTAAAAAATTATATTCATAGAATATTGATAAAAGAAAAATTTAATATAAATGATTTTCCTAGCTCTCAACATTCAATTAGGTTTCCTTTTTTTTTTTATCGCTACCTCAAGCCTAGAATGAAAGGACTGACAAATGCTGATTATATAGTCCCTTGACATTGAGTTCCAAGCATAGGTAATTGATGACTTTAGTGACTTGGTTTTTGAGTAGACCTATTTGCAACCCTTACTCTTAACTACACTCCACACATTATAGTCTAGGGGATTCAGGTGAGGGCTGAATGGTGGCTAGAGTATTTGGGCCAGATATTAACCATATTGTCCTGAAGATTGTGTTAGGCTTTTCTGGACCCATGACAATTGTGCATTAACCTGTTGAAGGATATAATTGTTTTCTGGGAGTGTCTTCTTCAGCCATGGCACCACATAATGTTTTAGTAATCTGATATACACATCAGAGGTAACTTTTTCTTTCTCTTTGATGTAGATTACTGAACATTTCTCTCCATTAGAAGCGATGATTCCTAGCATCATGACAGACTGAGGGTGCTTGGTGTGACACATAAGTGGTGCTCTGTCACTCTTCTGCACAATAAATCTGTCATTTTGCCTATTGAGCTCACAGTCAACACTAAGATTCAGAATTCAGAAGCTTCTTTGATTGCTCCAATCGTAAAGTTTTTAGTCTTTCTGTCAAAAGTTGACATGAAGGTTGAGCCATACTAACCTTTCTAAGTGTTTTTAGAGTTCTGATTGTCCTCTTATCAACATTGAAGAGTTTTGCTGTATTTCTGATGGACACAGTAGGATTCTTTTCAACAAACTTTTTTTTTGTAAACTTTTAATCAGCTTTTTTGTTCAATGGATAGGGCACTTTGGCTCTCTCAACAGTCATGTTTTTTCCCTTTGTAAAATGTAGTTTTAGACCCTCCAGAAACATGAATCACTTCATGTGCAGGCAAATCTGCGTGAATCAAATTTAAGACTTCAGTTCTTTTGGCTTCCATTGTAAAACTTTTAACTAAAATGTTTTTTATTCTCATTTTTATTCAAATTTAAGACATTTGTTCAACATTAATCAACAATTGGCGGAAAAATAAATTGCGGAAGTATTTTATTTACATCACAAAACCCAGCCAAAAATTAGTTCGCTAATTGCTGTTGCACCCTGTACATTCATTCAGAGTTATTTTTGTTTCAACAAAATTTTCAGTTACTTGAAGTGTAAGATGTTTGTACATTCCCTTGTAAAGAGATGCAACAAATATCAGTATTTACTAAGAATAAAATTCTTGTATTAAACTTGGTTTTTAATTCCATTTTGATTAAAGAAATGCAGTTGTAAGGTATGATCATACTCCTTTTTTAGATCCATTTAATTTAAGAGATTTGACTTAGAAATATTGCTTAGGTCAGAGCAATTGTAATAAAAATAACTATGCAAACAAAGTGTTTTTTAAATAGAGCTTAATGCATTCTCATTGAGAAATTATTGATAGAATACTTGCTACCTGTAGTTTGTTGCCACTTCCTTTCTGCTAATGAAAATCCTAAAATAGATAGCCTGAGTATTCCTACAGAAATAATCACAAGATGGGGTAGAAGAAATTCCCCACATTAATGAAGTTTTTCACTATTTGATTTCTGTTTTACTTTTTTTTTTTTTTTTTTTTTCCATAGTTTTTTTACTTTTCATAACTTAGAGTTCTGTTTAGGATTGGTGGTTTTCAACCAGTTTGCAATAGCTTGATTCAAGCTCAAGAGAGTTCTTTAAAAACTAAATGGACAAAGTCTGAGGATCATCAACTTAGAGAGTTGTGTCAGCAGTTTGGAATTTGTGACTGGTCATTCATAGCTTCAAAGTTTCCTAATCATACTGAAATACAATGTCAGCAAAGGTGGAAAAAGGTTAAGCAAACTCTGTTTTTTTTTGCTGTTTTTGTTTTGAAAGTTGGGATTTCAAAGAGATGGCTAAACAAAAGTTTTTGAACTTTCAAAACCTACATATCAACTTTAAAACAAAATAACAACAACAAAAAAGACCAACTGAATTATTTTATCTAAAGTACTTTTATCTATACAGGTCTTAGACCCTAACCTGGTTAAAGGCGCATGGACAAAAGAAGAAGATGATCTAGTTACAGAGCTTGTATTAAAGTATGGCCCAAAAAAATGGTCATTGATTGCCTCTCATTTAAAAGGTCGAATTGGAAAACAATGCCGAGAGAGATGGCATAATCATCTTAATCCAAATGTAAACAAAACAGCATGGTCTGAAGAAGAAGATAAACTTATATTTGATGCTCATAAAAGAATCGGTAATCGATGGGCTGATATAGCTAAACTTTTACCTGGTCGTACTGATAATGCCATAAAAAATCACTGGAATTCTACAATGAAACGTCAGCTCGAACCAGGCTATAAACATCGAACTAGAGAAAAGCGAAAAAGCATAGATTTATACCCAGGTTCAAAGAAAATAAAGAATATTACAACAAGTTTACCTTCAAATGCAGTGGAAATAAAAGAAAATCACCTAACATGCAAAAACTCTTTAACTTGTCTGCTACCCAGTTTCAAGGAATCTAAAACCCTTAAAGAAGAAGATGATAGTGATATTGATTCTTCTGATCTTGTCATGACCCCATTTAAAAATATTACAAATCTTACTGATTTAATTGAAGAAATGGGAGGAGTTTCTGAAATATTAAGTAATCCTGATCCTGCTGATAAAGAAAACTATTTTGAGTATCCTCTGAGGTATTAATTATATTTTTCTAAAAACAATAGTCTTGAGATCTATTCATTTTTGTATTTCCTTAATTAGTTTTTCTTAATTAGTATCTTCTTAATTAGTTTTTTTAACAATTCTTAGTTCATTAGTTAAATTGCATCTCAATTAAAATCCACTCTTGCAATGTTTCAAATCTGTATATCTAAAATCATTTAAAAATTAAAAACGTTTTATATGAACAGGCATCAATGTCCTGGTTCCATAGATTTTATAACTTTTATTAGGCGGCAAGAGTTTTCAGCCCCAGGAATACTTGCAAGATCAAAAAAACTTAATCTGCATGACGAAAAAAACGAAAATAGAAGCAATACGTCATTTTTGCCTGAAGACATTCTGAATTTTTCACCATCAGTTTTTTTGAACTCATCAACATCTACTTCTATATTCGCAGATAATGAAAATACCGCAGCTTGCAGCTCCTTCATTGTCACATCTACCCCAGCAAAATATCTTGAGGAAAGCAAGTTGAATTTTACTCCTTTAACGTGCAACAAACGCAGAGGAGTGAACTCCCAAAATGTTCAACATGGTATGCAGAAATCAAAACGATCTTTCTTAAGTACAACTCCAAGAACGCCTACTCCTCTTAGAGTTGTATCAAAAGAAGAAAAAGCTTTTTTGAATACTCCCACCATTGACGAAATCTCTGAGTTGCTTTTACAAAAACAATCTGTTATTGAAACTGATGTTATTAAAACTCCCGAAAATGATTTTCCCAATGTTTCTAGTAGGGAATCATGCACAGGGGAAAATAAAAGTGTGAAAGAGAGCCTTCGAAGAACGTTGTTTGAAACACCTTCTCAATCCAGCATCATGCGAACTTGCGGTATTAATCTTTTTTCTGACAAAGAAATAAATGCAATTGAACAAATGTCAACGTGCTTTACCCCGCGCAAAGAACATATTATTAAAAGTATTCCTGTTAGTGCTTCATTTGTACAAGAAGAGCAACAGCATAATGTATTTCGAACGCTAAAATACCAACCGCAAATTAATTACATTCCAAGTGAGCAACAAAAGATAAATATTTTGCCACTTGTTGGAAAACCGGTAAAGATTCCTTTAAGAAGGTTACCTGCAAAACATTCCCAATGCTCTCATTCGATATCTAATCAAAGTCAACTTTTACAGTTCACTGATGCTTTTAAAATGATTGCGTACGGTCAAAGCAACGATCAGAAATTTCTTACCGAGCAAGCTAGGATTATAATGCAAAAGATCAACGGCGTTTAGTTATGTATATTTAGTAGAATATAAAGTAGAAATTTATAGTTAAGATAATGTAAATATTCAAGCGACAAGTGTGCATTCGTTTGAAATAAGGTAGTTTAGCTCTACCGTTTATCATAGTTATTTAACGTAGGTGAGCGCTAAACTTTTCAATCGCGTTGTGTAAAGTTTATAACAAATCTTTCATAACTGCTAGTTGTTTTTTAAATTCACGATTGATTCAAAAAATTAATATATTGCAGTTTGGTGTCCAAGATCATTCTTAATTACAATCGGGTTTAATTTATTTGTAGTATAGTTTAGTATATTCTTCTTATCTCTGAAAATTCGTTAATTTATTTGATGTTTTTATTTATTGATCTTTTTTTTTTCCGTGTATATTTTTAAGAATGTTCCTTGTAAGCCGTCTGTAATTTATGAAAGAGTTATTATCAAAAACTCGTAGCGTAATATAATACTTTTATCGTTGTGAACAGAAATCAAACCTGATCAGTTTATTGAGTAAGGCATGTGACCTCCCCCTCCTCATTACTGAAAATCATGCGACTTCCCCCTCCTCATTGCTGATTTCAGTTTTTGATACAAGTAAATTTTTTTCACGAAAAATTTTAGCAATGCCAAAAATTATGCAAATTACTTCACATTTTACAAATCTGAAAATGAGATCGACTTACTCTTTAATATTCATTTCTTGTTATTTGATGTTTTAACAACAAATTTAGCTCCGGCCGTACTATTAAGCCTTTTTAAATTTTTTGCTTCTCACGGTTTGAAAATTTTGACTTTTTTGCCGACTAAATATCCCAAAATTGTCCCTTTTGAGGGTTGATTCTATATATGTTGGGGACTCAAAAACAAATTTAAAAATCCTGGATTAAAATCCAAGGGAGATATTTAGTTTCGAAATTATCGGATTTTCTCACTCAAATACTTTGTTTTGGAATTGTAAAGCCTAAATTAGCTCAAATAATTTTAATATATATTATATTATATTGTTATAAATAAATAAATAGATAACAATAAAAAAATACATAATAAATATGTAAAATTATTATTCACAACATTTCTAAATTTAATTATCACAAATATCTTCGTTCTTTTGTGCTTCTTTAGAATTTCTGGCTATTGTAATCAACAACAAAATTCAGCAGCTGTTTGGAATAATCTGGATAAGACAATCCTTTTGAATCTTCGCCAATGAGGCTTGAAATTTGAATGGAGTGCCTCTGTTGCTTGCTCACTGTAAATTCCAAGACCAGTTTTATGGTGCTTTAAAAATTTTGGAACATGGTAAAAGACAGCATGAACTTTTGGTATGACAGAAGCAGTCAACTCTAGATAATTGCTCTTAAACTCTTGAATCTTTTTCTCAAAGTCTGGAGAAAGTGGGCATCCAAAACAAGAATTAACAACTTGGAGAAACAAATGAAGAACATGGCAGATGGATGATGATTCAAATGCCTTATCAGCCACGGTTATCTGCTTCAAAGTGTTAATTTTCTCAGCAATTTCATGCAATCATTGCAATTAAAGTGACCACCATGGTACGGCTGTAATTTTATATGTATTGAAGTCAACCATTCTTTTATTTTTGGCAAAACTTGAACCAAGTGCTTAATAAGATGGTTAACAACGCCAAGAAGCAAATGAAGTTCCATTGGAGGAATAGCTTCTATGATTAGCTTTTCATCTGGGAATCGAAATGTTGGTGGACGAGCAGGATTATCGAATTCTTTTGATTTCTTTAGATCAGCACCAGATAAAATAAACTTTTGATGTTGCTCTCTGAGTGTTTAAATTTTCTGAGTTAGCTGCAGTTGTTCAAATTTGTCGACTCAGTGTTGCACCAGCAGCAAGGATTCTTGCTACTGTGAGACTGAATTTCAAAGATAATATTTGCAAGCTTCATGTCACATTACAGAATCAATTTGTCAATTAATTCATTAACTTGCATCAAGGCCCAGTTTCACAGTGTCCGAGCTCATCACATATTTTGAAACTTTGATGTTTTCCTTTAGGGTTTTTAAATTGATATAATGAACAATGTCACGAACCTCATTAGAATCTAGCAATTTTACATTGGTAGCAATGAAAAAATCTTTTCGACTAGATCCTGTTGATGCAAATTTCTATTGAAAATTTGGCTCAAGAAGGACAACTAGACTAATTTGGTTAAGAAAAGATCCAAGCTTTCAGATGGATGCTTTATTGTTTGAAAGCCCAGTACTCTGCTGAATATCAACCATATTTTTTGTTGTCAAAGGGCCTTGAAAGAGTAAATGAGCTCCAGATGTTCCTTAAGAAAGAAAACTAAATCAGTTGTATTGCTCAGAATGTACAGAATAAAAAAATAATTAACCTTTTCTTATCGGAAGAAGTTTGGCATGAGCTTGACCAAGACGAATTGTTCCGCCTGGAGATGCTTCTTTCGATGCAATGACAGATGAAACAACTTGTTCTGCGCCCACAGAATCTTCCAATGCAAATTGTTATAAAATAGCACGGCGAGTTGTATCACTGCAATTGTGAGAAATTCCACGAGCAATGATAGACAAGCATTTTGTGCATCCTTTTTCAACTGAGTTTCTTTCTTCTTGCAAAGATTTTGATGCAAGACCCGTTTCAAATGGATGCTTTTCACCTTCGCATTTTGACAAATAATGCAATCACAACATGTTGTAAGTCTTGTTAAAAACGTCACAACAATGGAATCAAAACTGTAAAGTTGTATTGCCTTTAAGGCATTAGCTCCATCACCCATTTTTTTCAGGTTGCAACGGCATGTAACACAAATTCAAAGTGGCACTCTTTCATACTGAAAATTCACATATGATGAAATAAAGCAATAAATCTCATAAATGAAATGTTTTGAAATTTTTCTGTCACTTATCTTCATGCAAACAACACACACTGTCCTTCTGCAATCATCATGGTCTTTGAAAAATGTAGGCATTTTTATTTTTTTTGAAAATAGCTAAAAATAACAATGATTTCAATACCTATGCATTATTATTTTTATTAGTCTGTAAGTGTAATATTTTTTAGCGTAACATAAAGAAAGTCATGTTAATATTTGTAACTTTTGTTTACGTTTACATATTAAATATATTAAAATTAATTTTTTACTGTTAAACTGTTTATAGTTTCTCGTATCATGACTATTATAAGTTTAGTGCTACATCTTTGTCTCCAAGGAAATAGTTTTTCAATCAATTATAATTGTCTGAAGAGAGTGTGACAAATATTGGTTCGGAGGGAATTCTTGTGTAGCAATTACTAATGATTATTTAAAGAGAATATTCTAAATGACTATCCGAAGGAAATTGGTTGTGTCACAATCGTTAGACTATGGTAAAAAAACAATCTATTTTTGCTAACAAATATTTTAAAGTATCCAAAAAAGTAAAAAAATGCAAAGCTAAATATCTCCCTTGGATTTTAATCCAGGATTTTAAAAATTATTGTTTTGGAGTCCCCAACTTATATAGAATCAACCCTCAAAGGGACAATTTTGGGATATTTAGTCGGCAAAAAAGTCAAAATTTTCAAACCGTGTTCTATCCGACAGCCCTTTCAAACTTATTTGGAATTTTAATTGCAGGTTAATTTTGCGTGACGTTTGGTCTAAGACAAAGGCAGTTATGAATTGACTTCAAACTCGTGGGTTAGGCGATAGGAATTCAAAATAGAAAAAAAAAAATCAGAAGTTAATTACATTTGTGCTTCGCAAAGAAATGGAAATGCAAGTGTTATTCGAAGTTTTTACTTATAAACAACTTACAATGAAATGCATTTTCGGAAACTTAACAAAACATCTGATGAAAAAAAGTTGTCAACGTTTTGTGAAGTTTTCAGACTTATCATCATAAGATCAAAAAATATCCACAAAAAGATACTTTAAAACTTGTCGTTTCACAGCTCTTTAAAATTTGCCTCAAAGCACGTAAAGATATATATCTTAGGTTGACAGTTGAACTAAGAGAAAAGTCTACAAAATTTGAGAAATCATAAAGTAACTGCCGAAATGTTTATCGCAATAAATGTCGGAGAGTTAAGTTTAAATATTTGAATATGCATTTAAAAAAAACCTATTGTAAAACTTCAGTAACAGTTATTTCAGACTAAAAAAAATCTACGAGCTGTGTTTCCATGTTTAAAGACCCAAAGGCTCCAGATCTAGCTTCGTTAATAATCAGACCTTGACAGTTTTTGAACACCTGCTGCATACCTTTTATTCTTGTAATTTAACTTAATTTTGAATTTGCATTTTATACTTGCTAACAACGTTTTTCTCTTAAAAACAATGTACATTCGTTTTAGTAAAAGTGGCCATTAGGGTGACTCATAAAACATTATTTTTTTAAAAAACCTACTCCTACCCCTTTAATTTGTTCTATATAATACTAAAACACAAGGTTTAAACTTTTTTTGAACAAAAAGTATATTTAGGGGTAGCTCAAGACCCTTAAAAATTTGACGGGTCCCTAATGTATTGAAAAAAATGTTTTTCTAAAGTATATTAACCTGGTACTCAAAAGAAGTGAAATTATATAAAAACTTCAAAAATAATAATCAATTTACCTAAAAAACATGTTAAAAAAAAAAAATATCCAAAAAACTTTAAAATACTGACTTTTTTTTTCCAGCTAAATAACAATAGTTTTTATGCAATTATATCTGTAAAAGTTATTTTTATGAAATATGATTTCCATTTTTGAATTTTTTTAGTAAATAGTGGCCATTCATAAATTCATGAACGATTCATACAAGTTTTAAAATTTACAGTTTTCGAAATCGAACATTTTTGGTTTCGCACTGAGATAAATCACTTCAATTCTAGCATAAAAACATAGAAATTTCTTTTCGTTTTTTAAACTGTAGTTTATTGAATGTTTTCGTAAAAGCAGTATAAAAGGATTCTGTTGAACTTTTAATTCTTTATTGTACAACTTTTGGAAAAATCCTGAAAATTATTTTGATATTGTCGAAATTGGTATGAAAAAGAATTATTTGTATTTTTAATTGATAGTATGATTTGGAAACTATTAATTGATCTTTAGTAAAAATTTTAAAGAAATTAGAGTTAGCAGCGCTAAAATTCGGACAAATTAGCATTTTTTCTAAACATTTTTGAGGCGTGCCAGGGCTAAATGATATAAGTGCCAAAAAGTAAAAAATATATTTTTTTACACCTAAATAATCAAAGTGTCCATGCCAATACAAAGCAAAGAGATCTAACTCCAAAAACTACCTCTATCATAGAGAAAAGCATCAACAGATGGAGCTGTCTGTATATTCACACATGTCATTTTCTCTAACTGAGCTTAGTCTATTTGCGTCATTATAATTATTAGGCACGCATCGTTTACATTTTACAATTTAGTCGGTTTGTTGATACAATAAGTTATCATTTTTTTGATTCAAGTAATTATTCTTATTTCACTCTTCGCTTCATAATTTTATTTACAGTCATGGATGAATTTGCTTTGAAACTAGCTGAAAATTAAAAAACAAAAAGGTATGTAAAAAAAAAAACCACATAAATACACTTTCTCAGGCTCTCATACCTTAAAGTAAAAAAAATGTATAAGTTTTTAAATAAAAAAAAGTTATATTTATGAAAAAATATATATAAAAGTAAATTTTTTTTGCACAAAATTTATTTTTAAGTCGCAATTTTTCTATGTAAGACTTTTTTTTTGCGTTGAAAATAGGGATTGCAATCCCGCACACTTTTCAATCCCGCGGGATCCGCGCGGAATTTTTTAATTTTTGTGCGGATCCCGCGGGATCCCGCGCGGGATTAGTAGGTTTCTTATGCACATTATAAAAGGCAAAATGACAATTGTATTTTTCTTTCAAGTATTTCAGAAAAAATATACTCAACTTATGAAATTGATAAAATAAGGTAAATAAAGCCAAAAAACACAATTCATTTGTAAATCAATATAATTCTTAACATTTAATGAACAAAAAGACAAGCCAAAGTACATAGGACATCTTTTAGCTTTACGTAGAACGTCTATTAGCTTTATTTTTTTTTTTTAATATCAAAATGAGAAAATCATTGTAAAAAATGCGCTCTTAAGAAACAGACCCTACTTAAGGTATCATCACTTAATCTATTCCTCAAAGGACTGCATATGTAATCAGCTGCTGAAAAAGCTCGCTCGGCCTTTACGCTTGTTGGTGGTATGGTCATCAAGTAACTATGCGCTATATCTTGAAGCTTGCCTCTTACTCCATTACTTTTATAGGCAGACATTTCCGGCTTCAATAATTTATCAAAGTCTAAAGAATCTAAATTTGGTCTCTCCTTTACATTTTCTGTCCAGCTTTTCTTGTCTTTCTGTGTTTGATTTTCCAATTCTTTTTTCAGCGATAGAATTGTAGGAGTAAGTATTTGGGAACTGTTAATAAAATCTACAGCTTCTTTTTCTTTGAGTTCATTTTCTTCGTCGGATTTTGTAAGTAAACTAGTAGTCCATTTAAATTCTTATTACGACGTTGTGTAAACCTCACACGAAGTGCCGCGGCTAAATCTATGCTCAAAAGTGATGATTGCTTTTGCAATTTATATAGCATAAATTGAAAAGTTGTTTCCGCCGTGACAAGGTTCGATTCTCTCCTGCATAAAAGTTCGAGACCAAGTTTTAGTGGTGCTAGGCAAATAATTAAGTCATTGATTTGGGACCACTCTTCTTGGGTGAAACGAATTTCTGACCCAATATCAATTAAGGCTTTTTCAATACAATACCAAATACCAATCAGCAGATGGTCGGTCAAAATCATTGTCAAACCATATTCTTTAATTATAACTTCATCATCCTCAGTTTTACCATATTCATCTTCTTCTTTACAATTTTCATATGTAGTAAACGATTCTTCGACTTCTCCGCTGTTTTTCTTGTATAAGATATCAATAACTGCAAGTTGTATTCCATGAGCATAACATAGTTGTTGATAGCAACTAACTTGACGCAATATTCTGCATTACACGATCCATGGATTCGAATCAATCCAAGATTAAAGTGTTTCGCCTCCATATGTAAATTTAAGTTTAAGTATCTCTGACTATTTTGTGATGTCCATTCGTCAAACGTTATTGAAAACTTTTGATTTTGCTTTTTTAGTGATGTGAATTTTTTCATTATATTGACTTTTACAGAATCTGAGAATTTAACTACCATCGATCTTATAGTATTAGGTGAAGTAGGAAGCCGGAAACCACTCTTTGAAAACAAGAACCGTAAATCTGAAGATGTGCAAAAACTATTAAATGTAAAGCCGAACATAGCATGCACTTCGCATTTTCTTTATCACTTTTTTTAAAATATTCCATATAGCTTTAATTTGCGACATGCTTAGTACTGTTGTATTAAAATCTTAATGTAAATAATTTTTAAAGACTTTTTAAAAAGTAGTTTTTAAAAGTATATTTTTTATAATTATGCACGCACGTTTTCAATTTCACGTTTTCAGCATACTCATTAACAAAAATTTCAACATACTCATTAGCGAAAATTTCAACATAATCATTAATTAAACAAAAAAAAATTTGAACGAGTTCGACCAATGTTTTGCTAAATAATTATTTATTTTTGAATGATTTTTTTATATTTATAGCTAAGAAAAATATTTTAATAGCTGAAGATAAATTTTTAAATGGATTTGTTTCGCAAATACATTAAACACTTTTAATTTGATATTTTTTTTGTCTTTTTAGTTTAAAAGAATTGACCTTTTTTGTTTAAAAGCAATAGTTTCAAAATCCCGCCAATCCCGCGGATCCCGCAGTAGTTTTTGCGGGATCTCGCATGCCTTAAATTTATGCGGGATCCCGCGGGATTGCGGGATCCCGCAATGCGGGATTGCAATCCCTAGTTGAAAAGAAAAAAAAACTTTAAAACTTTATGCTGTAAAAGTTTTAATTTCAAATTAAAATAAATTCAATGTTAAAACTAAAATAAATTTGATTTTAAATAAATACGTATAAATAATTTTGATGTCGTTTAGTAGATAATTTAGTTGTGAATAATCGCTAAATAAATTTTTAAAATCGGTAGATTCAAACTGCTTTATTTGAAACTGTTTTCTCTACGGCTCAGCTTCCTCCGTTTGTAGATTTGTAGATTCTTCTTGAGTTTCAAAGATGTTATTTTTCATTTAGGTATGCAAGACAACATTCTGAGCGCTGATGAATTGCTTTAAATTATCGTATGAAAAAAACAAACTTCTGCGCTATACTAAAAAATCATTACTTTTTCTAAATTTTTAATACTTTTTACCTATTTGTTTGGTGTTTTCGTTTGATTTTTTAGGTTTTCTTCTTCTTTTTCACTTTTTTTTTAATCTTACATTTGTAAGTGTAAGTTTAGTTGCCCTGATGTTTTTCATATGAAAAAAAGCATTTCAACTTCTACAAGTTGGGAATCAATGGAAAGGAACTCATTCAAACCCATCCAAAGACGTCGACATGGAAGTTATGATGACCCAAACGACAGCAAAAGACAATCAACTATCAGTTTCACAGTTTCTGATGGTAAAGAAGACCTCAAAAGGGTATGCAAAAAAACGTTTCTAGACATATTTGCTACTTGCTCCCAAAAGGTGATCCACTTGTGAATAGTTAAGTACAAACGTGGAGGGATAAAAAAGTTCAAGCATACTTTTCACGACTGGCAAATTGTTAAGGTGGTACACCAGGGAAAAAAATGAAACTGTGAAATATTATATAAAATTTATCTTTTTGATGAAAACTTATAATTATTTTTATTTAAAAAGATAAATATCAAAACTTATTAAAAATGCATAATGGCGGAAAAACGAACAACAAAAGCTGTATTTCAAAACATAATATCTTTATCTAGTGAAAAGATAATGGATTAAAAATCGATACAGTTATAAAACAACTTATTATATACCGTTTAACCCATGCATTTTGAAATTTTTTGAAAATTACTCTTTTTATCACGAATTTACTAAAAAAATTGAAAATTTTTGACTTCCTCTATAGATTTATAGTAATAACTTTTTATCTAACCAAATCCAAGAAAAACCCATGGGTCAACCGGAGCATCAATATTAAATAAACATTTCCTGAAAATTTCAGCTCATAAACATAAACTGTACTTAAGTTATCATGTTTTGAATTTTAAAAAACCCTAAAAAAACATTTATGCAAAAAAAAACAAGAAGTAAAAGAATAGATCATTTTGAAGTGTTAAAACTACTAAAAACCGCCAGCTACATAAAATTCTTTTTCTTATCCTGTTCAGCATCACGGGAAACCATTTTATTTGATCTTAAAGATTCTCTCCTACTTTTTCCTTCATTATTCGATTTTAAATTCATTCGTTTAACACAAGCAATACTTGCTAAAATTGATTTTTTACAAGTTACTGAACTGATTAAACCATAATACTTTAGTACATTTAAGACACCATTTGCACCATCATTGTAATGGATCACTGCTGAATGAATACCCATTTCAAGAACATTTTTCCCTACAAAGTTGTTTTTGGGTACACGAGACCATATCAAAGAGTTTAATGCTTCATTACCATTCTGAGTTTCACCATGCAGGCATTTTTTGAGTAACTCATCAGCTTTTAGGTCTTGGATAATAGGAAGAATTGCTATTGAAAAAACAAGTCCAAAATCACTTCCAAAACAAGTTAAAAACTTGTTGCTATGAGGTTGCTAGGGAGTTTTATATGATAATGGGGCTCAAGTAGGTCAAAGTTAAGCTATATATTTAAACAAGTATGTCGAAAGTTTTTTAAAAGTCAACTCAAAGGGTCAATCTTTCATAAAATTAAAAAAAAAAATCAAAAAAATTTTTTTTTGTCATTTTTCTTCCTGGTGTACCACCTTAAAAACCACATTAATAGCTTTCCCAGGAATGAAAGCCAAAACAGTCGTGCCAAATCTGAGAAAGAGTATTTAAGTCCGGATCTGAATATTAACAGAATGTACTTGGCTTAAAAAATTACAGAACCTGACACAACGATCTCGAACAAGTTTTACAACCTGTCAACTTTCATGCTTCAATTTTACCGACCTGTCAACTTTAATGCTTCAATTTTAGGAACCAAATTGCTTCGTGTTTAATACAAACTATTGATTCAGGACATTTAACTCTCAACAAACGGAACCTAACAGTTTGGAGTAAGTGGCAGGGCAACTTAAAAACCGGATACTTCTTTTCCTCTACATTTGGTTTATAGCAAATGGTACATTTAATATAGTTGAGCATAAACTTTAGTACCCTATTACTGTCTCAAGTATGTCAAGTTTTTAAGCGAAGAGTACAAATTGAAAAAATTATGACAAAAAGGAAGGACCTCCAAGCCATGATGCATTATTTGGATGAAGAAAATAGGTTGTATTTTGAAAAAATTTTAGATGCCTTTAACCGTTGGATTTTTTGTGTTAACTAAATATGGAGACCATTTCAATCATTTTTTATTTTTAAAACACCCATTTTTTATACTATCTTATATATTTGTTTAGAACATGAATAATCTTACGATTATTGTCAAATAAAAATTTAATAAAAATGTATTATTTTTATAAAAATGGGATAGCTTTTTTTTGATTTCCCAAAAAAAATATTTTGGCACATAGGTCACTTAGCCCCGACACGCCTCATTGCAAGAACGAAAATATTTATAAAAGTTCTTTTTAACAATTTGTTTATAAAGTCATAAAAAACTCATTTATTCAATATATCCCCCGTTTACTTGAATGACCGCTGCATTGGCAAGCCCAATTTAAAACGTCACGGTCTATAGATATTAGAGAATGTTGCTTCAATAACGGCTCTCAATGAATGACATTCGTTGTCTGAACTTCTCGGTGACTTTACTTAAGTCCAAAGGATTTAAATATGGGCTGTTGGAAGGCCAGATTATTTAGACTAAAACATGTCGACGTTCACCGACAGCTAATTTCTCACCAAGTGACTTGTGTGGACGCATGCACCGCACCACTGGAAAACATATAACCCTTCAGACAACGCAGTTTCTATCCACGGCTTTATTATATTTAAAAGAACACAAAAATAAACTTCTTTCATGGCATTTTCCCCTTTATTAAAAAAATGAGATGGCATGACATCATCATCACATGACATAAACCTTAACAAATGATCAGTCGCCGGAAATTTCGTTCTGGAAACAATGGGGACATCTTCAGGGTCGTGGCCAAGCCAGCAGTTTTTCTTTTAACTGGTTTTTGCGCCGACAGTAAAAATATATTTTTTTTCAGAAGACCGTCGTGTCATATGACTTGTTATGGAGATCCTCCTTAATGACTTGACCCTTATTAACAACCGACGATAATTTTTGAACCGACTGCCCTGGATCTTCAATATCCAGGTCCTGAACCCGTAAATAGACTTCAGGCGTCATGAAGACACGTTCGTTCAAATAAGTTTTCCTTGGTGGTGTTGTAGAACCCTCGTTGGACTCCTCTGACTCATTGTACTTCTTGATATTGTATAAAGTTGACCTCAGGTACCCGAAGAACCAAATGATATCTGTCGCTGAGTACCCAACGCGAGCACTTTCGATAATCGCAGCTTTTCGTACTTGGTTTCAACATGGCAACTGTTTTGATTTAAGACTGTTTAGTACATAGGTAGCATGTGGTATAGAACAGTGGGAACTTTAAATTGAATATTGTCCGATTTTTGGTACAGCACCGTTTTAACTAAATGATTTGAAACTATTTTTTGATTGAAACTTAATGCCCATAACTAGTATTAATAAGAATCCTGAACTACAAAAATGTAGCTAGAATAAAACATTTCCTTAGGACATTTCATTAGGATAAAACCGTTACGGAATTAACTACTGTGCTAGCGTTAGCCTGGGCTTTTTTTATTGCACTTCTTTTGAAAAAGCTCTTTTTAAATTCCGAGTTTTACAATATATCGTTAAGTTAAGGAAAACGGCTAAAAATATTAGAAATTCGAAAATAATATTTCTATTTAAAATTTTAAATACTTTACACATTGCACGAAATATTATCATCAGTAACAATAATAATAAAAAATAAAAAAAAGAAGGATATGAAAGAAAACGAAATAATAATTTACAGTATGACATTTTTAACATAATTTTTAATATCACCGTATTTCCTTCTCACAATCTTCAAATAAATTATTTTGATAAGATGGAAATAATTATGTTGCACACAAAAAAGGGATTATCTTAGATCTTTCCAAACAAACAAAATTACAAACTGCTGTGTTTCACAAAGTCTTTTCGATGGCCTCAAAAACTAACGCGACAGCAACTGCGCCAGGGTCTGGATAAAGCAGTCTTGATCTTGCAACATAGCTTGCTCTTCCAGCTCGCGGGTTCATTTCTACAGTATCGTTCGATCCCTTTCGCGAAACCTAAGAGTATTAACTATATAGTCTTTTTTTCGGGTTAGAGATACAAAACCTAAAGTAGCAATAAAAAAATTCGGCAATTAACAGGAATGCTAACCTCAGCAGCGCGCAGCATTGCTTCTTTTACGGTACCGGATGTAGCAGCAGATTTATTTAATGAGTTCCAAGCTGGGCAGAGTGCATCCAGCTATAACGAGGGTATAACTCATTATTAGACAAGTACAGACTTGTTCTCAGATCGTTCCTTTTTTAAATAACGATTAGCGGAAAGTATAATAAAGTCCACTAGGCGGACCACTCCTAAATATTTTTTTTAAATTAAAAAAAAAAAAAAAAAAAAAGAGCAATTTTTGCCAGATCAATCAACACAGAGCAGTGCACTGTGACGGACCTTTAGCTTCAGTCATGCTTAAAAAGGAATTACGTATAAAATATGTTAGAACTTTTTATTTTTTAAAAATTATGCTAATTTATAATTCTATCAAATTGGGGAAATTTTATAAAGTTATGCTTTTAACTACTTCTAATAAGATTCTTAAGTTTCTCAGCAGCTTCGAAAGTTCTAGGAAAAAAGCTTGATATCTATATGATTCTAAAATCAAATGCGTCCTTCTTCAGTCACTGAAGCTCTTAATTTTTAAGTTTGAATAATCATTTTAATCAGAGAGCAAATAATAAATAAACACGACTTATTTTTCCCATGATAACAAGTTGCTTACAAAGTCAACAGTTTTTGTCTTTTTGTTCAATCATGTGTCTTCACTAGGTCGGTTAACACAATAAATTAATATGTCAACACTATATGACGAGTGATTAAAGAAAGCCTATATTATTACTTAAATGCTATTGATTTCGAAGTGATATAAAAAAAAAAATTAAAACTTACCATGGTACGGTCTCCTTCTTCGGCACCACCATATCTATAAAGTGTTTTGAATAGTGTCAAAAAAGCGAAAAATTATAAATTTGAAAAAAAACAAAACAACAACAAAAAAATAATTTCACATGGTTTTAATTTGATTACTTTTTCATTAGTTCAATTCCGTTTTTAAAAGCAGATATAAAATCAATCATTTCACATCCATGACGCAGACCGCATGACATTCCCGTCATCAAAAGACTCAGTAACTAAAAAGATTGACTTTTAAAGTAAAAATCACATAAAAAATCAATGCAAAAAACAAACAAAAAAAACAAACTAAAGAAAAAAGCAAACTTTTCAACAACTTGTTATGAAACTTACAGCACCAGAAGAACCTCCCATATGGTTATCAAGTTCAATAGCAAGACTAGCAAAAAAATGACTCGGAGAATTAACAGGTAACATCACCTCATTTTCCGACGATAGTTTTTTGAGAATCGCTAAGAAAAAAACGAATAGTGTTCAATTTTTACAGAAAACCAGAACGTTGAAAAAAACAAGTAAAAGTGTTTAAGAAAGGGAGAAAGAAAAAAAAAAAAGACAAAAACCATTTGCTCCTTGTGCAAAAGTTGTTCCACTATCCCCATCTCCTCCGTGACGATCTAACTCATTCAACAAATCAATATTGTCCAACAAAACTCTGCAAGCAGCTACACAACTTCGCATTAATTGAACACCTGTAAAAAATACAAAACAACATATTTAACACTTTTTGATAACAAGACGATGAGAAAATCTGAGGCCACAAGATATTAACAATCCAAAAATGCAGTTTTTTAAAACTTGATTAGTTTTGATTGATCACACCCAAGGTCAAAAACAAATAGTCAAATTCAAATAAAACAACATATCAGTAAATTATGAATAAAATATTCTGAGTGATAAACTTATATAAATAGTTTGATAAAATTTTACACTTAAAAATATATCATACACGTAAATTATAAACAAAATGTAAATTTATACAAATATGATTGTTATTTTACTTCACTACTATTTTCATATTTTGTAAGTTTTCAATTTATGCATAAATACACTGATTATCTTTAAGTATGAAGTCTACAATACCAATGCCATTAGGCTTCTCAAGAAATTCTTCTCTTTTAATACACTGTATGCTTGTATAGTCAAGTTCTAAATCTGTATTTACAATTCCACTCTTAGGCCAAGCTGCAGCATCAGTTGTCAAATCTAAGTTTAAAAATATTGTTTTTAGTGAGGGATTTAAAGTTTGAACTGCAAACTTTTAACTCTATGTAAAAGTGCATTGTACAAAACTAAGTTACTTAAAACCTCATAAAAAAATATTCACAAAGTCAATTCATTGGCCTAATATAAACCACAAAATAATTGTACCTATATACTTTAAACGTTCTGGAGAAGATATCATAACTGTTAAAGAAACACCAGCCATATCTAGGGATGTTACAAAACTACCAACATAACTTCGAACTACTGAAATGCCGAGTGACTCTAAAATATAAAAGTTCAGTAAGAAAAAAAAAAATTAATTTTTTAACCAGTATGTCCTAAACATATTTAAAAAAACATCCTTTGAATTACCTAGGTATCTAAATGCCTCCTTAGTCACAATAGATAACTCCAGGTTTGATAGGGTTCCGAGGTTGTTGACAATAAGAATTACATGAACTCCTTGAGATATTGAAGAAAACAAACAAATCATGATATTATTCTTCTCAAATAATAATGCATTCTTGATTAACGGATTACTAATACCTTCAGTAAATCCTTGTATAAATCCCCCATTTTTCATATGATCAATCATTTTTTTAACCAGAGCATGCGCTGACTCCAACTAAAATTATTAACCAGATGGTAAAACACCTATACTACATATAAACTATAAACATTTTGAACTTTCGTAACTTTTTTCTCTGAAAACAAAATCTATAAAGTTATCAGTAACAACTTGATAAAATTTTTATCGAATATAAATTTCAATTATATATATTTTTTAGCACCTTGATTTGTGCAACACCAGCTTCACCATGTATACCTTATAAAAAAAGAAAACAATGACTGCTGCGAACAATTTATTATCAGAAAAAAATTAAAACATAAGAGTCACAATCAAAAGCACCAAGCTTATTTAGCAAAAGAGAACAAGATAAAAAAACAAAAAAACCTTACATAAAATAAATGAAAGTAATCATGAAAAGTTTTTTTGAGAATGTAGGAACAAATGTTTCATTTATTTGAACCGCTTCAAAAAGTTAAGACAAGGTTCTGAAAACTTTGCCATGAAGAATAAGTGATAGATTTAAAATAAAACCTTTTTTTTTTTTCTTTTTTCATTAAAATAACTTTAAACTTGTTATAATAATAAGTTTAAAACCTGAGATATTCTTTAAAAAAATATAATGCTAACATCAGAATACTTTTATATCTTTTTAAATGCTAACTATAAAAAATTTGGGCTTCTACTATCATGAGCTCTTACTATTGCTCTTATCACAAAGATGCTGCATCTGTTACAGATATCTGGAACTAAAGGACCTTTTAATTTCATTAACAAGGTCATCAAGATATCAGCACCATTACCAACAAGGAAACAGGGATTACTATTGACATCGCTTACTACACAGTTAAACTCATTAAAAACAATTACTAAACAATTGTTTAACAGGAAAGTTTACAAAATTTAAGTTAAAAAGTTTTTGGTATTAAAAATTGGGTTTAAATAGGTGATAATGCTTACCTAAACCAAACTCAACAACATCATTCCCTATGACAAAATTGCATGGTTTTCCCGGTATTGAACAAGAAGACAAACTAATACTTATAGTTCCTGCATAAATACAAAAAAGACAAGTCAATAAATGTATCTTATAAAAACTTATAGAAAGTAAGTTTCAACCAATTAAGTTCTGATTGGTAAGAAATAGTCATACCCATTTCTTGAACTGAAGTCTTCAAAAAATGACATATTTCTTCCATACTTTTGCCTTCCTCAGCCATTGCACCAGCTATCTTTAAAAAGAAATTTTCGATAATCTTTTTTATTTGAACTTTTTATTTGAATACTTCAATATAAACTCGTTGTAAAAAGGAAAAAAAAAAAAGTGTCACATTACTGCTTTTTGAAACCTAAAAAAAAATTATAATCTTTCAAAAAAAATGGATATGCAAAATTTTGTAAATCTAATTTTGCACAAAGTTGTAACAACAGATGGTGCAAGTTTTGATGTTTGCAGTAACTTTGAGGTAAAATTGTCTCCTAAACTCTGAAGAAAATAAGTTGAAGCTGTTTGGCTTTGATTACATAGAAATTACCTACATTCTTCTAACAAAATCTAAAACTTTTTATGATGTTATTTACAAACATGAACATCACTCCTAATATTTAGATGGCTATACTGTCAACTGGTCAACATGCAGTCAAGTAAGCGTAGTTTGCAATGGATTGAAGAATCTAAAATACAATTAAGACAAAATCTAATGAAGTAAACTATAGAATTATTTAATTTTTATTGTATTTTTAAAACAAATAAATATTGTTGCCAAATGTGAAGAAAAATTGTTAACAATTTGTTTTCAAGTCTATTGTGGTACTAATTTACAGATTTTAAATCCACCTCCTCTTAAAAAATACCTTGTGCATTAAAATGGTTCCACAAAGTCCTCTTCTTCCTGCACTTTTATTTGGACTCGATAGGGCACAATCTTCCCCAACAACAATCATGTCAATATTGATTCCCTCAGATTTGGCTAACTCCACAGCCCTACCAAAATTAAGGCGATCACCTAAACAAAATTCAGTTTTGCTAAAATTTGACAAAAAAAAGTTCAAAAAAAAAAAGAACAATATTTTTTAACCAATAATATATAATTTGTTTATAATTCCAAAATCATCTTAAATAATGTTTATAATGTTATATTTTATACAATAATGGTAGTATAAAATACTCTGTTAGGGTAAAGAATTATATCATATACCTTCTATATTCAAAACAATGATTGAATTACAAAAACTAAAATGTTGAATTTAAAAGTTTAATATCGTTGAAGGGGATATAGTTTGAGAAACTTAAAAGTATGAACAAAAAACATTAACTTTTTAGTACGGAGAAATTATGTTTTTATTCAATAAATTACTTGCCTGTGTAATTTTTTACAATCAATAGTACACCTGCATCACTTGCACAAACTTTTATTGCATTTAGTACAGCAGAAGATGTTGGTGAAGCAAATATCTCACCACAAACTACTGCAGTAAGCATTCCTTTTCCAATATAACCAACATGTGCAGGCTCATGACCAGAACCACCTCCTGAGAAATTGAAATAGTTGGAAAAACAATTTTAATAATTAGAAAAACAATTATATAAAATGCTTAAAAACAAATAACAAATATTTCAAAATAAGCACTGAAAAAAAAAAAAAAAAAAAAAAAAAAATAATCGTAGAATGTATTGTAGAATATAGTTTTCAGAAAAGTAGACATACATAGTAGATGCTTAAAAGTTCTTAACTAGCAATTTATTTAAAACATAAACATGATTTAATTGAAAAATGAACAAAGATCTAAGAGAGCACAAAAAAGAATGAGCACATATATATAAAAGGATATAAACAATATAAAGAATGTTCACCTAAATCATATTGTCAGTACTATTAGATTTTTAAGTGGTCAAAAATAATTATTTCTCACCTGCTATAAGAGCAACCTTTTCTTGCATTTTAAACGTGTTTAAATCATTTCTAACAAGCACTTGTGCTCCTTTTAACAGCTTTACACTGGCATTTGACAGCACAAATCCTTCCAAACAATCTGCAACACATGTTAATGGGTTGTTTACAAGTTTCTTTGCAACTCTACCTGCATCCATATCAATCGGTACAAAATGTAAGATAATTTCGTTGACAGCTTATGTGCAAATTAATTACTTAAGATAAAAAATTTGATAATCACATTTCTCAATAAAGATTGGAAAATTCAAAAAACTACAGTTCCCTAAACAGCATAAATTTAATGGCTATATTTTTATTTCATCAAAACTACTGCAACTTAGTGTAAATTCTTAAAAAAGAACTTAAAATCTCACAAAAAATTACATTATGGTTTTCTTTAGGAGATTTTTATAAACTTACACGGTTATCGTATTAAAAAAAGATTAAAAATAACTCCATGATAATTTTATTCAGAATCTGAATCAGTAAAATTTGATATGTTATCTTTACTTATTGATACAACTTTTTCTATTCTAACAATTTGAGCACATAATTCTAAAACAGAAGAGAGCAAACTGCATTTACTTTTAAATGATTCATACAGATGTATTGAATTAGAAGCAACTAATTTACCAGTGAGACCATCTACAGCAGTATGTTTTTCATCTAAATTGGGAATAATTTCAGAACTTAAATAAAAAGATTTGGAAACTAAATGACCTGAGTTAGAAATAAGAATGTTAGGAACCTCAATTAAAGATTCTGCAACAATTTTTATATATTCACTATTGAACTCATTGTGCAACATTAACAAATACTTTGCTAATTTCAATTCAAATGATCCACAAGCTGGTACCAGATAACATTTCTCATCAGAATGGAACATTGAAATAAGTGACCGGATAAAGTTCTTCAGAACATATGCATACTCATAACAAACACCTTCTGATAAACTGCATAAAAGTACTTGAATATATTTATCACCATCAGTAGGTGGCCCAAGGTGACTACAACAATAGCGACCCAACACACATGACCGAAACCAATCTGCTTTACCGATAATGCTTGTTGTGTTATCTATGTTAAACACATCATATAAGCCAGACAAAATAGATATTTTATATAACTTTGATAAGCGTTTTAAGTCACATGCTTGTGTATATGATACATAGACAATATCTGACAGTTCTATCAACATTTGCAAAGATTTAGGAAGGCCAGCTTCAAAAAATACAACTTGAATATTATTTTGCTTTAAAACGAAAATAACCTTTTGAAAAAAACTATTCTTTTCAATTTCTCGCATTTCAACAGTATATTTTTCACTCAAATGTGTTTCCAAATTATCTAATTTTGCACGTCTCAATTCACCAGATATTAAAATAAAAAGACATTTTGTAAGATTGACTTGCTTTGGAACACTTTCTCTCTGTACAACCATACCTTCAACACATTGTGATTGCATAAGTGAAGTGCCACATACAGGGATGCAAATACCATCAAAGTTGTCTAATAAAAATATTAAACCTGTCCTACTGAATTCAAAAACTTTGAAGATATCCTGACAAATTTTAAATAAACATTCGCATGTTTCTCTATTAAACTTTCCTGCAATGAAAGATTTGAAGATGCCACTTAAAAGGTTTGATAAAACATCTTCACCAGTTGAGACCATTAGTAATCCTCCATGAAATGAGAAAGCGCACATCATTTCAAAAGAAAATCTATTTCTCATTTGTAGTAAGCATTGAGATATCTCAGATAGCATTTCTCTTTTCTTAAAAAAGTTTTGCTTTAGTACACCACAAAAAGATTTGATTAAGTGAGCCAAAAGAATAAGAAAACTCTTTGCTGAGTCACCAAAATTTAAAACAAACTTTTCAGCAGAACTTTTAATTATTGTACCGATTGGATGAGACATACTTATATGTTGAAGTATTGAACACCCGTTACTAGTTAGCAATAATGTACCAGTATTTGATTTTAACAACACTTCTTTCCCACATGGTCCGATAGAAAGTTCTAAAAGATAGCGCAATTCTTGCAGAATATCATTAGCTGAAAAAATTCCAATATCCATCTAAAAAATAATTAAGACAGTTAAAAAATTTTCTATCTGTTAAATAAAAGTTATTAACTCAACAGATTATAACGAAGAATAACCCATTTTATTAGGCATCTTAACCTTTACTTTTACAAAGTTTTTAGGGTAAATTGTAAAAATAGGGTGTTACCAAACTTTCTGATCAAGCATTGCTATGAGGTCTTTAATTAACCTACTCTTAACAGAAAATATAAAAAAGTAACTTCTTATTGAAGCAAAACATTGCGATTCCAATCGCTTTACTACACTACTAGATTCCACTAAAATCTAATGAAGGGGAAATGTGCTATAAAAATGAAGAGAAAACATGCTTCAAAAATATAGAGAGTAAAAAACAATTTGTCAAATTTCACAAAACATTTTTTTCTTAAACAGGTAAAGCTGTATTTGTTTTTTTTTAGCCACAGAAAATAATTTGAATATTATCTCTTTTCTTGGGCTCATGCAGAATATATATATAACAACTGAATGTTGTGACCCACAAATTTCAAATTATTGGATGGTAAAAGTAGCATTTTCTAAAGACTTTGAAAAAATTGTTATGAACTGGGAAAAAATAAAAATTGAATAAATTAACACCCAACTATGTTATATACTTTTTATCTAAATTTATTTTCTAGTTTGGTTATAGTTTTAGCGCAAGTACATAAAATATCGTACTCTAAGGAAAAATTAATTACAAGCTTATATGCAACAGCAATAATTACAATTTGTATGTAACAGTAATACATTTTTAAAGTTTTAATTTGAAAAATTACAACTTAATTCAACAAATAGATTAATGCTTTATAAAATCTATCATTTTAAATTTTAACTTACAAAAACACTCTAAGGGGAAATGTTATCAATTAACATGTAAGAAAAGATAATTTTGTAACATCTATGAAACTTAATTTTGTAGAAAGAAATATAAGAATTCAATAAAACATAAAAAAAAAAAAAGAACAGCAAGTCACAAAAAAAAAAAAAAAAAAAAAAAAAAAAAAAAAAAAAAAAAAAAAAAAAAAAAAAAAAAAAAAAAAAAAAAAATAGAGATAGAGCTTTGAGACATCTCCTTCATAACATTAATAATAAATGAAATCATTTTTACTTTTTGCATTTTCATAATTTATAATTAACAATAATTAAAATAAACCACATGCCACAAGCATCCATAAAAAAACATTCAAATCTCAATAACTTTTAACTTTTGATCAAACTCAAACAGCTGGATACTTAATTGATTGAGCTTATGCTTAAAACATAAGATTAAAATACCTATATAGCACTGGAAAAAAGAGCATGTGTTTACCAAATTGAAACAAAAAAATTATTACAAGCTTTGGAATATTAAAAATACAAAGCTGTCTTAACTATTTTTTAAGTAAAAATGTATATATAACAAATATGCTGATCAAAAAACTAAAGCATCAACAGATAAGATTCTAAGAAAAACACACTTTTGAGCTTATTTTAGCAAGCTATGTAATGTTTATAATAAGTATGGTTAGAGAGTAAACTAATGAGAGAGTTATACAAATAGGTACTGCAAGACATTAATACTTATAATTTCACATAAATATATTTATCTATATATAATATATTATATATAATAATTATATTTAAAAAAATATGCAATATTACCATAGCATCATAAAAGAAAAATCCTTTAAATAACATACAAAGCCTTAAGACTGCTATTGTAAATTTAAAAGAAATCATATAAAATAGCTGTATAAAAACTACAAAACTGTCTTCTTTCTATAAACTCAAATCAAAAACATTTTTTCACATTTTAGGGGAAAATGCCTCAAGATTAGTTTTTTTCTCTCTTTTAATAAGAAGTTTGGAGAAAATTATTTGTTATTAAACTCTTTTTTCTTAATGCAAAAATAAAACAAGAAAATTACTCTGCAATCACAATAAATTTCTCTCAAGTATATCAGAGCATAAAAACTGAATTTTAGTTACTTCACAGAAGTAAGAGATATCATGTAAGATATGATTATAAGATATAACTATTGATCAAACCTTTTGATTCAGCTGCAACATTCTGAACATCAAAATAACAGAACATATTGCACTTTAACAACTTTTCATGACACAATAAGCTTTAATGAGGAAACTTATTGATAGTTTATAATGTTCCATTAATTTAAGCAAATCCTTTTACATTTAAAAACTAAAAACCAAATTAAAAATTAAGCTTACATCAAAGTTTTTCCAAGTAAAAGACATCTTTGATTTTTAGGAACACAGTCACATTCATTTAACTGAAGTGACCATGAGTTGAGAAAAACTTAGGTAAATAATCTATACATAAAATATCTTATTGTGCTAGTGTTACTTGCTAAAGAAAACAATGGTGTAACATCAATAATTATTCAATTATTACAAATTACATATAAGACCACACACAATATATTAAGAATTAAACATCAACAAGCAACAAAAAACAAAGATTAATTTAAAGCAGGATTTCCAATATCCTCCATATTATTTGTATTTCCAGATGGGACACTTAAATTTTTAAATGAATTTCTCAGTCTTTTTCCATATATGTTTTTACCTTCAATTAAAGGAGGCATTATACTACGCATATTAGGACTAGATGGAAGTTCACGAGAAGTGTTAAAGCTATCATATTCATGAACAGAGCCATAAGAATGCACAACTTTGCGCATCAACGACTTTTCATTAACACTTCGCATTAAATGAGATGGACTCCCAAAGTTTGGAATGTCTGGCAAGCTAAAAGACAAACTTTTTAAATTAAACGTAGTTTAAAGGCAACTTCTACACAAGATACAATAATACAATTCTGAATCTTAAACTGTTTTAAAGCAAATACTTTTCAAAAAACATGCTTTAACTAAATTAAACTTTTGAAAACACAGGGCAAACTTAATAACTGTAATAATCTAGTTAGCTTTTATAACTCAGTTTTCTTTTAAAGATTTAATCATCAGATAACTTTCAAAAATATTTTTAAAAAGTTTCAAAAACTAAATAAAAAGATTCTTTATTGAGAATGTTTTACTTAACCTTTCAGTGAAAAAGCATTGGTATCTTATAATTACTATTATAAATACATAGATATATGTATAATTATATGGCATGTTAATATATTGACATATGCACTTGCAAAGTAGTAAGCACAAGATAGTATTTATTTATTTAGAATAGCAATTACTTAAATGCAAATTTTGAGATTTTCTTTAACTTAAACTTTATATGAGCACCATAAAATAAAAATGAATTACTAATTGTCTCTTCTTATAAAGTAATAAAAACACACCTCCCAGGCATTCCTGTTTGAGGTGGTGTGTATGCAACAGAAAGTTCATCATCAGAATCATAACGATTGGGATTGTCGAAGAAATAAGATTTAGCGTGATGATAACTTTCAGATATTGTGGTTGAGGGAGGCTAAAAATATAATATATATAACTATTATAATTATAAGAATTTACTTCTGAGATTTAGGAGTTCAATAACAAAAAAAAAAAAAAAAAACAAAAAAAAACTAAGACAAAAATACAGATATATTTTTCAAAATAAAGTCAGCTGGAATTTAGAAACTAAATATATATATATTTAGTCTGTATATATTGCCCACACTCATAGCAGCACCATTTAAGCTTAGGATAGCAATAAATTTTCTCAACTTATTGATAAAAATGTAATGATAACTTCTTGATTTTCAATTGGATTGTCAACATAAGTAGCCTTCTATGATGAAACATTTTACTGTTGGAGTTCCTTTCCTTATATATAAAGTAGAGACAAGCTCTTTTACTATTAAACTAGAGTAGAGTTATCAATTATAAAACTCTTGCAAGATTGTTTGATGACAACATAATTGGTATTAAAACTTTTTCCAATATATCAGAGATATTGTTTTTCCTTTAGCATTATATTTTAACTATATTTTAACTTAGTTTTATTGCAACCACTTAGAATTTATTAGTTAATCTAACAGCCATAAATGCAAAAATAAACTTAAAATTAAATATCCTTTTTCACCAAAATTTCACTTTTAACTTAAAAATGAAAGTTATTGTGTCTTTTAAGTTGTCAAAAGCTTTTTTTATGCAATAAAGAAATGGTTGTTAGCGATTCACAAAAAGAGGATAAAATAACTATTCCAGAAATTCAACAAATGCTCAAAATGTTAATTGTTCAAATATTTTTTTGAAACATAATCTAAAACAATTAGAAAAACAATATTCATGATTAAATTAGTGGAACTTACAGCTACACCATCAGGCTGCCTTACTCTAAAGAACCAAACAGTTACAAAGGTTGGTAGCAGTTCCCACACCAATAATACTATCCCAAAGGATAAAAAAGCATAGTTTGCAGTCATGTGAAGAATTGAACCATGTAATCCAACTTCTCCCTAAAAATAAAAAATCTTTTTCTTATTTAACTTTGTTTAAAACTTGAAGAGCTACAACATAAGACAACTACAAAGAAATATCCTATCAGAGATTATCAGCATTTTCTTTTAAAATTTATCTGCACTAAAAAAATAACCTGGTCTGAAACATTAATCCATCCATAGTTAAAGTTTGGGACAGTGACAGGTGACACAGCAATTATGTTATAAACAGCACGTGAAATATAAAGTAGTGCAATTAATGTACACACAGATATTGCTTGGCAAAAAGAGACACCCTAAATTGTAAATAAGATAAAAAATTATAAATCTAATGGAACTACCATTTGTAAAAGTTTTAAAAGATAATTTTATCAAAAAACATAAAACAAAGCTTTAAAATTTGCTATGCAACTACCTGGCCTTCAAGTAACATTTTAGCAGAACTTTGCCTTGTTAACTAAAACAAAAAAAATAAAAATAAAAAAATAAAATATAAAAATCAGAAAATAAAAATGTTTTCATAACTCAAAAGTAAAAAAAACTAAACTACCTTTATAATGCAATAGCATAATACAAGAGCAGCAAATAGGAAAATGCAATAGTCAACTATTACACGGAACAGAGTTATTTTTTGCTGGTAAGTTGCTTCTGGATTATGATTGTATAAGATTGAACTTGAAACATTAGTAGATAAAAAGATAACATTTGATAAAACTACAGCTATAGCAATCTTCCGTCTAAAAAGATAATCAAATGAAATATCAAACCAGATTTCAACAACAAAAAATATTTTGAAGCCTAAATAAAAAGAAAAAACAAAAAACAAGCATGTTGAATAAGATTAGCTTTATATTTAGAGCCATTTAATGTCTACTTTTTTCAGGATCATTACCTTGAAACAAAACAAGGGGTTTACTTTTTTTTAATCTTCCTGAGAGAAATATCTATTTGTGCAAATTAAAAGTATTTGGCTTGAGAGATACCAAAATACCAACACCACCCTGTTTTATAAGAGGTGCACCTTTCAGATAACTATTTTCATCAATTTACATCCTTAAGGGGTGTTTTAAAAACAAAAAACAACTTCCTTAAACTTAATAGTAAAATTTAATTATTTTAAAAACGTTTTTTACATATTACTTTATCAATGAAAACAATTTTGGCACCAAGAGGTTCTTGATTTGTTTACTAGGTCTTTTATCTGCATAAATCATTGAAAAATGTCTATTTTGCTGTTGCATACCAATGGAAGTAGAAGAAAATTTATCTTCTAAAGCAACATCATTCATCAAGGTGTGAAACTTCTTAAAAAAGATTTGATTTTAATTTCTTCTAATATTTTGTCCCAGGTTTCTTTTACCCAATCAGAAAATGTTGATAAAAGGGCTTTTCATGATGCCACCAGCTATAAAAGTTTCTTCTCCATAAGTAATCCAGGGTATCTATTTTTGCTGTAGCTTGAATTGTTTATTTAAACAATAATTAAGCAGTTCCAAACCTTTCTAATCCATAAATTATTTATGGATTAGAAAGGTTTGGAACTGCTTAACTGTTGTTTAAATAGTAGTTGCATTTTAATAAATATATGTAACAAAGATGAACATACAAGTAGTTTGACCAGCCAATTTGTTTTGCTCACCCATCCTTTAGTGTGAAAACAAATTTTCACACTAAAGGACGGATGAGTAAAATAGGTGCTAATTATTAGCACCTGTTTTACTCACCATGGAGCAGCTTCACAGTATTACTATCACTAATTAGCACTTAATTTACTAACCAACACTTTAACAGTTTATACTAAAAATTTGCCCAGCACTGCTAAGATTTTGCGAATAAAAATATTTTAGTAATATATTTGGTCTAGAAATTAATTCGTGCGGTTTTTAATTGAAAATTGAGGGTTTATTTCAAAAACTAAATGGATGAATACATTAATGAAAATAGTGTCCATCGCTAGTCACTACTTTTGCCCATCTTTCCGGCAATTTATGAATTCCGTATTGAAAAAATGCTTCATCCTTAGAAGCGATCCAATCAGAGACCCGTTTTTCGATATTTTCTGAAGAAGTGAAGCGCTATCCAATCAAATCGTTATTCATGCAATCAAACAAGTGGTAGTCAGAAGGAGCAATGTCCGGAGAATACGGCGGGTGGGGTTACGCTTCCCATCCGACATTTTCCAAATAGTTTTTGACAGGTTTTGCGACATGTGGTCGAGCGTTATCATGCTGAAAAATGAGTTTATCATGTCTGTTACCCCAATCTGGTCGTTTTATGACCAGAACTTCTTTCAAATGCATTAAATGTCATCGATAACGTTCTCCATTAATAGTTTCACCAGGTGTCAGAAGCTCATGGTACACCATACCTTTCATATCCCACTATATACAAAGCATCCTTTGCACAGTGAATATTCTGTTTGGGTTGTGATGGACCTGGTTCACCTGGCTTTACCCTGGCCTTTTTTCGTTTAGGATTCTCGTAATAAATCCATTTCTCATCACCAGTAACGATTCGATGCGAATATCCCTTTCTTTTCTGCCTTTCAAGCAGCAATTCACAAATGGTCTTTCTTCTTTCCACGTCTCTGTCTTTCAATTCATGTGGAACCCAATGAGACATTTTTTGAATCATACCCATGGCTTTGAGGCGTCTGGAAACTGTTGATTGTTCAACTCCTAACAATTTTGCAAGGTCCTCTTGCGTTTGACAAGAATCCTGATCGAGCAATGCTGCCAATTCTGCATCTTCAAATTTTTTCAGCTGTCCTGGTTGCTCTTGGTCTTCCAAACAAAAATCACCACTTTTGAACCGTGCAAACCACTTCTGACACAATCGCTCAGCTAGAGCATGGTCACCATAAACTTCAACCAAAAAATGATGACTTTCGGTAGCACTTTTCTTCATGTTAAAGTAATGAAGAAGAATCCCCCGCAAAAACACTTTATCAGCAACAAAAATCGACATTATCAGTTAAATTAAAAATAGTGTTATTTACACTTAAATCAAATGATTTATAATGAAAATGATGCGCAATAACAGTGATCTTTGCACGCATGCGTGACTAAACGAAACGCTGAGACAATAAGCTAGTTTTGTAATCCCTTGTCAAACCGCACGAATTAATTCCTAGACCAAATACTAAAAACTGACAAATAAAAAAAATATGAGGAAAATTCTAAAACCTTTTAAATAACCATATAATTTAGAAAGTTAGAAAAAAAACAAAAAAAAGAAAGGACATACCGAAGGGAAACAAATTTAGTGGGATTCACAACTTTAACAACTACCTGAATAAAGAAAGAAAATTACTCTAATATTGATAATAGTGGAATCATTAAATGAATATTGTTTGAATCATCATCATCATCATCATCATCATCATCATCATCATCATCATCATCATCATCATCATCATCATCATCATCATCATCATCATCATCATCATCATCATCATCATCATCATCATCATCATCATCATCATCATCATCATCATCATCATCATCATCATCATCATCATCATCATCATCATCATCATCATCATCATCATCATCATCATCATCATCATCATCATCATCATCATCATGTTTTAAATTTGATACAACTCAATATGAGAAAATACTTCTTCTTTGCTTTCTATCTAAAAACCTCACTTAAAAAGATTCAATTAAGCAATTAAAGTACTTTACAAATAAGTAATTCCTTATATTGAAAGTGGAGTAAGGTTTATATCAACATCAAGTTTTTTAATGATCATGATGTAATTATCAGTTTAATTAGTGAATTGCTCTCCACATATCCCTTTTTCTTTTTATTATATTCTAATAGCAGTGTATTTTTTTTGTTTTAAATACAGGGTCTTTTCAAGAGTGTTGTCAACTAGTAAAGTAGTAACCAGTCCTCAAGATTTTACACCATGTCAACTCAGCAAATTTTTCAAACTTTTTAAAATATCAGTATACAACAAATTTAACAAACTCTTTTAAAATATTGCTCAGTTGTTTTATTGTTTGTGCATCATACAATTTTTTAAACTAAATTTCTCAGCTGGGAATTTTGTAATTCAAGAGACTTGTTTTCAATGTTTACTTATTACTTTTACTGTTGATAATTGGAAGTATACAATTCATCAATGACCTATTTGTTCTACTGTTGACTAATTGAGAGATGTTGATGAGGTATTTCTTAATAAGTATGAGGGTGCTCAAGACATTTTTTATTCAATTGTTCTTTGTTTAACATAATAACTATCCAATTTTATTGATACAATTTGTAATTTATTGCAAGATTTGACTTCTTTTGTATATATAGAAATGCAAAAATTGACAATTAAACTGACATTTTATTGGATGATTTTACAGAGAACTGCAATTTTGTAAATTATAAATTGCATCAAAACTAAAATGCCACAGATAAAGGATATTTTTTAAATGGGTGTGCATGCAAAAACCAAAAAAATTGACACAATAGATGTGAGTCTAAAGAGATAGTTAGAAATACAGAAAATGGAGCTTTTGTTAATGCTTGAACTTTGTGTATGACACTTTTAAGATATTTTAAATAGATGATTTTCTTATCAATTTATACCACTATTAACAATAAAACTGGGAATGAGAATGTCAATTAAGACAATACGTTAAATTTCACAGAACTAATGCTACCTGTATGTATAACAATGACTGGTGGGTTGGGTTAGTGGAGAATAGGAATGATGAAATGCAAGGAAATAACATTACATACATGAAACTTTTTTTGAAATTTTTCTTTCTAAAATGCAGTGATATTTAGAATTCATTTGAGCTAGCTGAAAAGTAGTGATACTAAATTTCAAATACTTCAATAAATTGGTTGCAGCATCTGCTTAACAGCATCAACTTAAATATGTCATTTTAGATTGCTAATGTTTTAGTGATCTAACATTATACATTTAAGTTATTCTTGGATGCTACAGTTAAAGTGAAACACTGATAAAAATAGTATTAGGCATTATCATGTTAAAACTTACTTTAGTAAATATACTATTATCAACACATTTTGCTAAGCTAGTTACTTCATTAAATTTAATGTAAGTGTATGACAAAAACTTACTAAAAATAATACTATATTCCTAAATTATTTAAATACTGCAACTTCCTTCTAAGCAACAGAACTTAGTATTGAAATAAAAAAAATTATAAAAACTTACTAGTAAAAAATAGAAGACTAGAATGCTTAACATGTTGTACTGCAAGTAAATAGGTAAAGCAAATAACAACCATTGATAGAATGTGTGAAGTTGATTCAGTAATCCACTATTTTGAAAATAAAAGGAAAATAATGTTGTTCGCAAACCAGCCCAGATTAAACAGGTAAATAAGAAAAATGTTTGATAAGATAAGCGGCGATGCTTGTAGTATAGTATAAGCAGCAGTTGAGATAAAATTAACAAGAAGACTAGTCCATAGAGAACAGTGAATGAAATAGTCAAGCCCAAATGTACTTTTGTAGACAAACCAGGCCCAATTGTAGCTGGGAACGCAGAAGCATGCATTTTCTTGACAAAAATGAAATTTGATTAACTTTTATTTTGGTCCAATTTTTCAAAAATTGAAATGGACATTAAATGAAATCAAAAATTGAAATGGACACTAAATGAAATCAAACTTAAAAGAAATAAATACTCCTCATATTTAAAAATTACAAACTCTAGTTCTATATATTATGCTGAAGTTTACATATTACATTTAAATTTAAAGATGTATATAATTAATGAAAGTATTTTAACTTAAAATTAGATGTTTGATAACATGCATGCATATATAGATGCATCTTACATGCATAATACATGCATACATACATACATACACACACATACATACATACATACATACATACATACATACATACATACATACATACATACATACATACATACATACATACATACATACATACATACATACATACATACATACATACATACATACATACATACATACATACATACATACATACATACATACATACATACATACATACATACATACATACATATACACATACACATACACACAAGTTATTTGTTGTTTGTTATTTGGTGCTATTCAAAGTTGACGTAAGCGTTGATTTATTTTTTCTAATAATTCACGATCAGAATATTTTGACCGGTATTTAATAACACCAACGGAGGGGTACTTGTAAGTTAATTCGTTCACTAAGATGTATTTATAAAAAGTTTGTTAATTAGAGTTGCATGCCTTTACTTAATTAAAATGAACTTCTATGAAAATAATAAAACACTTTTCGCTTTTTTGAGTGCTTTATAAGCATATTCCATTCCCAATATATCTTCGCGATGCTGCAATAAAATAGACTCAAGTCAAACATCTGCATTGGAGACTTCCAACGAAACGAAAGTTCTGAAGATAGTTTTTTTACACACCCTTAAAAAGTTTAGTTTCGTCGGAACTCTCTAATGTACACATCTAATATTAATATTACTCTGAGTTGAACTGATAAAAAAAATAAGCTTATTTACCAAAAAAATAATACATTTGTTGTTCTAAGTTCATATCAAGCATTTGGGATTTGCAATTTTTCAATTATATACGGCCTAATTTTTCTTGCCATAGGAGAAAATTAGCAAAAGCATACTTCTTTTAAAGCGTTACGCATCCCCATTTCTAAAGCTATAAGATTGTGTGTTATCATACTTTAACGAATAACAAATCAAATAACTACAAGTAGCCCTATAGTTGATTCGTTATTACCAAGCTATTACTAAAAAAAAAAACCCGTTGTATCAGGGTGAATAAGAAGTAGCTATATGGTTTCTTGATTTAAGAAATGTTATTGCACCATATTCAGATCTCAAATTAAGCCAATCTGACACAAGAACAACAGGTCTTTTTGGATTGTTCTCTATTTTAAAAAAATTATCATGTTCTTTATCTGTGGCTAAAAATGTTTGGTAGTCAGACACATTTGGTATAATGCTATCACCAGTAAGTCTTAATAGTAGTTTCTTGCGTCTCATGGTAACTTTAACTGGGTATACTTGGGAAAGAAGGAGAAACTTGTTAAAAAACGTTAATTTTATCGTTTCTGTCTCAAGTTACCGCTACTGTCTGAAGTATACCCAGTTGACGGTATCATTTTGATTGTTGTTCTATTATTACCGAACATTACTTGACACATGCATGCATGAAGCTAAATTATAATGAAAATTTGTGAAACATCTTAAAACTGGCTTAAAACGAGTCATAGCAAACAAAGTGATGAGGGTACAGATGAAATAAAATGGAATAGTTAAGACTAGTAGACTTTGAATATAATAAAGCGCTGGCTGAGAGAGTTTGCTAGTTCCTTTTGAACATTTGTTCATATCATTGTTCCTGTTTATTGTTAAGTTGTTTATATTTCAAGGTATTTCATGGAACTCGCCTAGTTTGAGCGAAACACGTAGCCACCAATAAAATAGTGCTTCCTAACAAAAGGCTTCTAAAACTTTTATATCCAATATTCTAAGTTTTTATTCACAACTAACCCACTTAGAACAAGAAATGGACGTGAAACTTCCTTCGGCGATATAGATTGGTACACAAGCATTGTTTTTTTTCTAACTTTGACTGAAAGTTAAATATAAAATCATTTAATGTTTCAACTAAAAATATAAATTTAACGTCATGTTTTTTCTTTAACTGTATTTGAAGAAACTAATTTTTCATAGCTTTTGTTAAACGTTTTGGAAAGTTTACGATAAATTTACCGTTAATTGGCTCTTAATTGA
The DNA here is from genome assembly GCF_058129835.1 of Hydra viridissima. Classification (NCBI taxonomy): domain Eukaryota; kingdom Metazoa; phylum Cnidaria; class Hydrozoa; order Anthoathecata; family Hydridae; genus Hydra; species Hydra viridissima. The sequence goes on from NW_028324303.1 coordinate 4,185,829, forward strand.
CAAAATATGTTCTCGCGTTGCATAGGTTTTTTGAACATCTGGATAATAACAATAACAATAATCCGGATACTGGACGTCAAATGCCACCTGTAATTTTTAATGTTTTCACAGTTTTACTGGTGCAATTCTTTGAAATTAACAACCTTGATATTTCTGTTGATGATCCCGGAGCCACTTGTAATATCTATTATCTATCACTTAGTTGCCTGGCTCAAATTTTCAAATTCTATCAAAATCTTAAAATTTTGATGAGTAGTAATAATTTGTAAACTTGTTAGTGATATGGTTTAGAGAGAAATAGTTTTCTTTTATGTAGGGGACGAACAGGCAAAAAAAGGATAGGCCGGGCGTAAAGAATATTTGGTCTAGTTCACCACAGAATCGATTGAAAATCACAAATGTAATTTTACTTGGTGCGTCACACTAAAAGGGTGGCCGACAGTGCATAAACGACGGTGCCAATTGAATTTCAATCGTACACGTGCACGCAAGTGATTTTGCTTCGAAATTAGTTATAAACCAGCATATGTACCATGTCTTAATTTTATTGTGTTTATTGCTATTCGTCTTTTAACATTATTAGTAAACTTTGATGTTATCAGACGTGCAACAAGTATAATATATCTTGTGTTTTGAAAACCTCACTTATTTAATTTTGAGGTTATTTCAAAACGTGCCCGACGGGCATTATGGGACTGGGTAAAAAGGATAGTGTCCATTTTGCCCTCCTTATTTAATGTTTATTTATTTGCACGATTTATTATTATACATTGTGTAATTTAAAATGATCTATTGCAATGGTGTATAATTAAAGCGTAAGAGTACTTGTGCTCGTTGGTCCGAAAAAATTTAGTGAAATCAATACAAGAAGATATGAAAACTTCAATGTTAAAAGCAAGTAAAATGTATGTCATTCCTTATGCAGTTTTGCACAGACACATTAAGAGTGGATTTTCTGTAAAGTAATTAGCTCGCTTTGTATCTGTTTTTACGCTCGAGAAAGAAGAAGAGCTCTTGTTGTATGTTCAAAATGGATTCTTTGTTTTATGGCCTTACGCGGACCGAATTTTTGCAAATAGTTGGAGAATTCGCTAAAGGGAAAGAAAAACCTGGTGTTTTTTTCCGGAAATATTACTGGCAAACGGTGGTTTAAGAATTTCAAGCTCCGCTACTAAACGCTGGTACTGAGATCTCCTGAATCAACATTTATAACACGTGTCAAAGGATTCAATCGAGAAGCTGTTACTAGATTTTATAGTTTATTGGAAGAAGTTATAGAAAAACACAAAAAGATTTGATCTTTAACATCGATAAAACTGGAGTAAGGACTTCATCAACAAAACCACCTTAAGTATTGTCGACCTATGGAAAAAAGCATCGTCGACCTATGGAAGAAACAAGTTGCAATTGTTTCAAGTAATGAAAAAGGAGTCCTGACGACTGTAGCTTGTTGTTCTTGTACCTCGGGAATATTTATCCCGCCGTTTTTCATTTTTAAGAGAAACAGACTTAATCCAAGGCTCTTGGACGGTGGTCCTCTTGGTACAGAAGCTTCGACCACCGTCAGTGGTTTGATTAACTCTACCAACTTTTTAGACTGGCTGCGCAAAAAGTGCGCCCCACTAAAGAACATAAAGCACTCTTTATACTAGATAATCATGAATCGCATAAAAGTTACGAAGCACTTGATTTTGCAACGAAAAACAATGTTATATTGTTGACAATACCGCCCCACATGTCACAATTTTCAGCTGTTAGAAAAAAAAAAAAAAAAAATTCAAGATGAATGCAAACCAGATTCAAGAATTTAATACAACTTAAATTTAATAGAAGTTAAAAATAATAACTGCAATTCCTTACAACCAGCTCACAGTATTTTCCTCATATCACCAATCAATATAAAATTTTATTCATCCAAGACCATCCATCTAACATAGTGGTTCGCCCCAAGATGGTGTTTGAAATGGAAATGACTAATATGCCACATGCCTTGAAAGATAGAAAGATAGAATCTGAATTTTAGATTTTACTATCGGGTACAACTTCATGCGGGAGAAAAGTAAAATATATTTATAGAAACATTTAACATTAACTTTTTTATTTATTTCAGAAAAGAAATTCTGAAGCTTATAAGAAAATGTTCAAACTCACGCATATGTTCAAATATAAAAAAGTTCTAAACTTTCCATAATATTTACAATCAGTATACAGGGACTATCTTAGTATCTACCGTGATATCTATCTTAGTATCAGTGACTATCAGTTTGCAGTGACTATTTTAGTATCTTTTTATATTAGAAATCAAACGAAAGTGAAACTTGTTACCGTTATTTTTTTAAAAAAAACTTTTAAAATCACACAAAAAAAGAAAGGTTCGCAATTGGCTTGAGAGAGCTTTTGCTCTAGCCAATTGCGAACTAGTGTCTGTAACTACGGTTGCAGCTCTACACTAACTTGTTTTAATTTTGGCATTTTCTGACACACTTATTAGGTACTTCTAGACACACTTATTAGGTACTCTCTCTCTCCTTCAGCGCATGACATAAAATATGTACGTCTTTTAAATAAAACATTTGAGCTATAAAAGATTAAGATTAATGGAATAAAAAAAATCAAAATAAGTACGTGCGTATCCGTCTATTTACGGCACCGATTATTCGATCAAAATACTCGACCATTTTATCATAGTGTACTTGGGGTATGTGCTGTAAGAATGCATTTTTCATGTTATTTTTTTGAACTTCATATAAAAAAAAAAAAAAAACAACAACTTAAATTTCGTTTTTGTATATGTTTTCTTTTACAAAATTTACCACTGTTATTATTGAATTTACTGTTTTGAAAAAATTCGTTGTTGTTCGGTTATAAAATTAATATATAAGGAATGTTGAATCTCTTTTTAAATGTATTGGGCCCATTTTAAAAACTGATTTTTTATTTGCATGCAAAATTTATTAGAAAAATATTATTTAGCAGGCACCTAATTTTTTGTTGTGGAATAGGTACCAAATTTTAACATTTTCTGCAATATTATGGGAATGAGGGGGGGGGGGGGGGGAAAGGCACAACAATTTTCTAATAAAATGAAATAAACCATCATTATAGCCAATATCTTTAAAAATAAGAATGAATATCCTCATAATAGTTTACCAACTAGAATAAAAATATCCATATGGTGCACCTCTGATTTGCCCATAATAATCTCTTTACACATAATTATTATATTATCATAATCATTATAACATATTTTATTATTGTTTAATACTATTAAACAATGCTATATTATTTTAATAAAAATATGCTGGTATTTGTAAGTTTAATTTTTCATTTTAATTTATTGAATTTTAAAATAAGAAAAAAAATTATGTGCATGTTGATTATCATGAGTGACTGAGATATCAGATGTATCATATGGTCTTTTTTTTTTTAAAAAAAATTTTGCATTCAAGTAATCTTTATTTTATAAAAAATTTGCATATAATCATTATCAAATAATAATTATTTACACTTTTGTCATCTAATCAAGCAAATTATGTGTTTTTGTTTAAGCTTATAGGTAAATCATGGGTTTTTGTTTATCAGCTTATAAGATGACAATTTTATTTGATAAACAGTATCATCATAAACAGTTATTGATTTAACTCCTCAAAATCCATGATGGAAATCCCAACATTTGGTATGAAAAAACAGGAAGAAAACTATTAGTTTCTCAACATTCGTTAAATTTCACACACTACGTTAATACAGTTACAAAAGTGTAGACAGCAGGAGAAACGATTGATGAATGGAGCCTCGCGGGAGAACAAAACAACTTAATTAATCCAGAATAGAAGCCACCTAACATAGAGTTGCATTTTCTTTGATTTACGTACATTTTGGGCATAAATTTGTAAAAAGCCTGCAATGTCAATGTTAATTAAACTTTATTAGCTTTTTGGAGTTTGCTATCAAAATTCTGCAAGCCATTTTACACCTTGTGCCCGTAGCACTCCACTCACCCCTAGCTTAAAGATGGAGCAAGACAAATCAAGATCATATTAAGACAAATAAAGTTGCTTGAGGAAAATAAGAGACAGAGATAATGCTAGTATTCTTAAAAAAGACATAGTGTTGAAGATCTACTCTGCAAAGTTTCATGTATCTATAACTACTTAAAATTATCGTGTAATGAAATATAAACACAAAGACAAACAAAAATCAATTTAAAAGAACAAGCGATAAGTTTTATGATTTGCTCAGCAATAAATAGGTAAATAAACTAAATGTTTAAACTTGAGAGATGGAAAATGAACTCTGCGGATTATAAGTGACTTGAATATTCTTGCTTCTTAATTGGAAAATAAAATAACAGGAGAGTATTCGTAAAAATATTTTTATTGAGAAGTTATTAAGCTTTTGACTTATTTTTAACTTTGATGAGACTAGTACTTCTTTCAACCAGACAACTTCTCTTACATTATTGAAGAGGGAAAATTATTTCATGTTGGAGTTTTAACTCCTGTTAAGTGAGAAGAGATTGTTGCACTTGTACGTTGATTTTCTGCCTTAAATTTCTCTTCGGCCCAAATCCAATTGTCCATCTCCCACTTTCAAAAAAATACAAAATTTGTTTAATGTAGGCCTCCCTCCTGAAGCTTGCGCCGGAATCCACATAATGTTTCTGATGTATTTAAAAAGTGGACTCAGAAATTTTTGCAATTTTCAATTCTAAATGGAGATGCTAAACAGGAAAAATATCGTAGTGATTGATATGACAAAAAAAAAAAAAAGCAGTATTAGTGGTGCAGCTAAAAAAAAGAAAAATAGGTACAGATATCTAATGAAAAATATTAAAAGCAAAACTTAAATAGTCTTTAAACAAGTTTTAAAAATAATTTGCTCGCATCATTTTGTATAATATGTAGAACAAAAAAGTCCATTCTGCCCCAGGCTCCCCTATATCTTAGAAAGTTAATGATTGGGACAGGATTTTTTCGGAGTTAAAAATGGTAGCTCTTAATGTATATTCTTTCAAAAGACTAATAATGGTTCGTTATAATATTTCAAAACGAATATAGTAGGAATAATATTTTATAATTTCCATATGATTTAAAATTTTAAAATTAAATTTTTTTATAGGGATAGTATATAATCTTTTCGTATACACCTTTTCTTTCAACAAAATGTAAAACAATATTTATTTTTATAAGTCATAATAATCACAGTGCGCATTTATTGTTATAGGGTCCTTCTATTTAAATAGTGAAATCGAGTAGAAAAAGAATCAATTAGTTACCATTCTTCGAAATCTTTTAAAAGAGTACGAAACATGAAGAAATTAAACGAACAGCATTTATATGGTCCAATATTCCTTTAAATTACTTTAATTATTGACATTTGGATGCTAACATAATGGTGCAATGAGTGCTAACAAATGGTGTCATTTTTTTTATCCAATTAACTAATATTCCCATATTGGAATGGACAAGCATTAACAAAACGTAAAAACTATACTTTTATTGCAAAGTTAAGGCTTGCTCTGTAGAAACCGTCAATCCAATTTTTGTAAACTCTTGCTGTGATAAAGAAAAAAAAACAACAAAACAGTAGAGGAACAAAAGATAATTTTTTTTGTGTGAATGTAATCAGTAATTGGAAAGGTGTATATTTGTAGTGTTGTTGAAATAGCATAAGCATAAGTGATATGGGTTATAAAGGTTGGTTTTTTGTAATCAAATAAGCGAAGAAGTAAGGATTTGGGTTAATTGCAATGCGGATGTAATTTAAACACACAACTTTTAGTTTTATCAATTATACACACCTTGTAATTTTATACACACCTTGTAATTTTATACACACCTTATAATTTTATCAAACCTAGAAATAACTTTGAAAATTTGATTTAAAAAAGTGAAATAAAAAAAAACTTTCTGAAATGTTTTTTTTTTTTGTTGGTTTAACATTGTTTTACCATAAAAAAAAAAAGACAGTTTTGAGTTTTACCAGAATATTTGGAATTCACATGCAAAGAATAATGAGTTATCATTCGAGTTCAAGCCGACGCAATACTTTTAGGGTGAAACTCATTTGACTATTGGTGGTAATAGTGAAGTTTATATAGGCAGTACCTCTACAATGGCTTTTTCACCGGATATTTATATCCAGATTGCTTCCTCGAGAAAAGGAATTATGAGTAGTTCTTACATCTACAATGGGAGTTTTCCCTTAAACACGAAGACAAAAGTAAAGATTACACTCGTATATACTAACGTGAGACAATTGTTCTCTATTAAATTAGCAAAGTAAGTTATTTTTTGGAAAAGAATTCAGATGCAAGAGAATTTTATTGTTTGAAAATATACTGGAGTAACATGGGTTGGCGTTCAAGCAGGATGTATTAGAAATATAGTCATTACAAACGCAATTACAGACCATTTTTTTGCCAATTTTATGATGCATTCCAGTCATGTAGAGATATTCTGTTAATAATGCAAAATAATCCCCCTCACAACCAATATTTATTGAAAGCGATTTCATTCAAAAGTTAGCCGGTTCTTTAATTACCAACAAATGTTTATTTTAATACTAAAATACTAACACATTTTCTGCATGTAAAATGAAAATATTCACAAAACTACTATTAAAGTAATTTTATATTCATGGATTTCGCAAAGTTTGAATTAAATGCTGTAGGTTTTCCTTTTTAAAAGGCCTTTCCTATTCCCAAAGAAAATGTATGTTGAGAAGTCCACTGAGAAATAAAGTGTGCAAACAAAATAAATGTTAAAGTAGAAAAATTGCTAAAAAAAAGTGCTTATTAACTTTTATTTAAAACTAAATAATAAATAGAATTATTGCGTCCATATATGAAGAAAAAATATTTAAAGAATAATAATTTATTCGTGCGGATATCTAATAAAACTTTGAGCTTTTGGTTTGGTGGCCCCCAAAGGCTTGCGCACAGCATTATATTTATAACTATTTAATAATTTTGCCAAGTTCTTTCAGAGAATAAACTGTTTTCGGCATAGCGTTCACCTCGTTTTGTTCATACCATTCCGTAGTAAGTTTGCCATAATGGCATAAACCAAAATCAGGTCAGAATACAGGTCAGAACCAGGTCAAAACACAGGTCTATTATCATACCATTTATTGAGAGGTAAATGACGCTTTTGCAAGCGCTCTTTAACATATATTTTGACCAGTTAGTGTGGAGTCTCAAATTTGAGGTACTAATTTTTTTCCACAGTTGCAAATATTTTGCCAAATCAATTTTAGGTAACTTGTAATGCTTTGATATACATTTTTCATCATATTTGGAAATATATCAAATAGCCCCAGAATTTTTTTTATAATCATGTTTGATGTAAGTTTCATCGCCTTCAATAATACAGAAACTTTAGGAAATTAAATTGTCGTACAACTATAGCGAGTTCTTGAACTTTTCTACTTAAGATTCAGAACGACATGACACTTTTTGTTATTTGAAAGATTGAAGACCATATTTATTTTGAACTTTTGTAACGAAACTGATAAAATCCGTATCACTTTTAGGGATTGCAATCCCGCATTGCGGGATCCCGCAATCCCGCGGGATCCCGCATAAATTTAAGGCATGCGAGATCCCGCAAAAACTACTGCGGGATCCGCGGGATTGGCGGGATTTTGAAACTATTGCTTTTAAACAAAAAAGGTCAATTCTTTTAAACTAAAAAGACAAAAAAAATATCAAATTAAAAGTGTTTAATGTATTTGCGAAACAAATCCATTTAAAAATTTATCTTCAGCTATTAAAATATTTTTCTTAGCTATAAATATAAAAAAATCATTCAAAAATAAATAATTATTTAGCAAAACATTGGTCGAACTCGTTCAAATTTTTTTTTGTTTAATTAATGATTATGTTGAAATTTTCGCTAATGAGTATGTTGAAATTTTTGTTAATGAGTATGCTGAAAACGTGAAATTGAAAACGTGCGTGCATAATTATAAAAAATATACTTTTAAAAACTACTTTTTAAAAAGTCTTTAAAAATTATTTACATTAAGATTTTAATACAACAGTACTAAGCATGTCGCAAATTAAAGCTATATGGAATATTTTAAAAAAAGTGATAAAGAAAATGCGAAGTGCATGCTATGTTCGGCTTTACATTTAATAGTTTTTGCACATCTTCAGATTTACGGTTCTTGTTTTCAAAGAGTGGTTTCCGGCTTCCTACTTCACCTAATACTATAAGATCGATGGTAGTTAAATTCTCAGATTCTGTAAAAGTCAATATAATGAAAAAATTCACATCACTAAAAAAGCAAAATCAAAAGTTTTCAATAACGTTTGACGAATGGACATCACAAAATAGTCAGAGATACTTAAACTTAAATTTACATATGGAGGCGAAACACTTTAATCTTGGATTGATTCGAATCCATGGATCGTGTAATGCAGAATATTGCGTCAAGTTAGTTGCTATCAACAACTATGTTATGCTCATGGAATACAACTTGCAGTTATTGATATCTTATACAAGAAAAACAGCGGAGAAGTCGAAGAATCGTTTACTACATATGAAAATTGTAAAGAAGAAGATGAATATGGTAAAACTGAGGATGATGAAGTTATAATTAAAGAATATGGTTTGACAATGATTTTGACCGACCATCTGCTGATTGGTATTTGGTATTGTATTGAAAAAGCCTTAATTGATATTGGGTCAGAAATTCGTTTCACCCAAGAAGAGTGGTCCCAAATCAATGACTTAATTATTTGCCTAGCACCACTAAAACTTGGTCTCGAACTTTTATGCAGGAGAGAATCGAACCTTGTCACGGCGGAAACAACTTTTCAATTTATGCTATATAAATTGCAAAAGCAATCATCACTTTTGAGCATAGATTTAGCCGCGGCACTTCGTGTGAGGTTTACACAACGTCGTAATAAGAATTTAAATGGACTACTAGTTTACTTACAAAATCCGACGAAGAAAATGAACTCAAAGAAAAAGAAGCTGTAGATTTTATTAACAGTTCCCAAATACTTACTCCTACAATTCTATCGCTGAAAAAAGAATTGGAAAATCAAACACAGAAAGACAAGAAAAGCTGGACAGAAAATGTAAAGGAGAGACCAAATTTAGATTCTTTAGACTTTGATAAATTATTGAAGCCGGAAATGTCTGCCTATAAAAGTAATGGAGTAAGAGGCAAGCTTCAAGATATAGCGCATAGTTACTTGATGACCATACCACCAACAAGCGTAAAGGCCGAGCGAGCTTTTTCAGCAGCTGATTACATATGCAGTCCTTTGAGGAATAGATTAAGTGATGATACCTTAAGTAGGGTCTGTTTCTTAAGAGCGCATTTTTTACAATGATTTTCTCATTTTGATATTAAAAAAAAAAAATAAAGCTAATAGACGTTCTACGTAAAGCTAAAAGATGTCCTATGTACTTTGGCTTGTCTTTTTGTTCATTAAATGTTAAGAATTATATTGATTTACAAATGAATTGTGTTTTTTGGCTTTATTTACCTTATTTTATCAATTTCATAAGTTGAGTATATTTTTTCTGAAATACTTGAAAGAAAAATACAATTGTCATTTTGCCTTTTATAATGTGCATAAGAAACCTACTAATCCCGCGCGGGATCCCGCGGGATCCGCACAAAAATTAAAAAATTCCGCGCGGATCCCGCGGGATTGAAAAGTGTGCGGGATTGCAATCCCTAATCACTTTGCACGTTCCCTAAATAAGAGACCTGAGTTAATCTTGAAACATATTTTTTCATTTTTAAAACTAGTTTAAATATAATTAGGAAATGAAAGCATTATTTTGACACCACAATTTTATTGTAAACAAATATGATTAAAAATTCAGTAAAAATAATTAAAAATTCAGTAATGAGAAAATTAGTAGAAATTTTCTACTCGGTTTTTTTACAGTTTGTACTAATTTCGATTTTAAGTTGAACTATTTTCGATTTTTAAGCTAATTACAGACTGAAAAGCTTAAGATTATTTAAAAAACTAAAGTTCATTTTATAGTAAATATTAAGGATATTAACGTTAATATAAACAATAACAGTATTAGTACCATTTTTATTGTTAATATCATTTTTATTGTAAATATCATTTTTATTGTTAACATTAACAATATTAATATTAACAATAAAATAGAACTTGTGAGTATTTTACAATTTTATTCAAAAATTGTTATGAATTTTCTTTCCTCTACTGTTTAAACGACTCAATAATTTCTAAATCTTATCATTATAATTAAAACCAACCCATTTAATAATAATAAATTTTTTACTAAAAAATTAATTGTTCTCCGAAGTTCTTTTTTTTTGAGTGGACAAAATAATAGGGACAACGTGATAAATTGAAGTTTTTTTACTGTTTTCTACAACGATTCTTGTTTATTTTAGTCATTTATCTTATCGCGTAAATTATCAAAATGTAAAAGTGTAGTATTTGAATACTTTTCAATAATTTAGCCGTAAGTTTCATCAATTTTCATTAGAAAAATGTTAAGAGCAGCTCACTGCACTGAATATTAAAGAGAAATAATTTAATTCGACATAGAAAAGAGGGAAAAACTTGCAGTGAGTTTTAATCAAGAGAAACTACACCATTAAAAGATCTAGTAATCACAAATATTTACAAAAAAATCCACCTAAATTTGCCAGAGAAATCAAAAATGAAATGAAAAATTGTAATGATCTTAGAAATGCTAAAAAACCATTACTCTTCTCTTAAGTGCACATAGTTTAAAGGGTTGCATTTCAAAAAATGAGGCTTTATTATCTAAAAAGAACATCAAAAAGAGATAGATCTTTGTTAAGGATCATCGAAAGTGGACATTTGAAAAATGGCAAAATACTTTGTGGAGCAACGAATTCAAAGGCAAAAGTATAATGTATTTAGATTGTATTACAAAAAGTATGATAGACACCCTAAAAACCAGGAAAACAAATCTAGGTATGCAAAAAAAAGTGTAAAACACCTGTGGTGGAAACTTTATGGTTTGGATTTTCTTTTCATGATATGAAGTCGGTGCTATTCAAAGAGCTGAGGATATTATGAATAAGTCTGAATATCTAAACATTCTGAAGAACGTAATGTTGCTGTTTGCTGAGTAAGGTTAATGATCCTCAGCATACGGTAAAATATGTAAAAGCTTGGTTTATAGAAAACTTACCAAGTCCAATTATGTAGAGACCAACATGATCATCGGATTTAAATCCAATAGAAATTTTAAGGAAGATTTTCAATGAAAATCAAAGATCAAACCTCAAAAAACAAAGGTGAATCATGAAAAATGGTAAAGGACGCTTGGTATTCTCTATCTGTCGCAAGCTGGTAGATTCAACGCCTAAAAGATGTACTCTTCACGAAATAAAGATCATTTTTAATTAAACCAAAAGTTATTTAAATCCAAATTAGAACTTTATTTCAAAAAAATGCTTATAAAAATTTTTTATTCCTATTCTTTTGACCACCATTGTACATGATACTTGAAAGATCTAATCAGTAGATAGAGTTAAAGAAAAACTAAAATAATTTTGGGTTAAATAAGGTATCATAATACATAATACTGAGCTTGTTTATGCTACTCAAAAGTATCTTACAAACTATATAAAAACACAATAACTACTTGTAAAAAAAAAAACTGTAACTTTGAAGAGTAAAATAATCTAAAAATAACATATATATACATATATGAATTTTAATAATTTTCATATATATATATGCAAACACAGCGCCCTCAAAAAAAAAGGGATAGCATGATTTTTTTAAAAAAAGTTATATTACCTAATGTTGTGTCAAAAAGTTACACACTTTTTTATAAATAAAATAAATTTGATTGTAGGGTCAAACTTTTTATGTACTTGGTTCTAAATATTCAATAGTTAATATATTTATACTGTTTTACTAATTGAAATTAAAGAAAAATGACAAAAAAAGAAAGTGGGGCTTCACATTACAGTTCTCCTGTTTTTAAAGTGTTACATATACTTTCATGTTTTTTTTTTGTAAAAATATACATAAAAGTAAAAAATGCAATATTTTTTTTAACATAAACTTTTAATTTGTTCATGATTAAAAAAACGTTACGTTTTTTATTTAAATTAACTGATTTAACGATTTTACGTACACTAGGAAAATATGCTTAATTGGCAAAAATATTAAAATTAAATGCTTTTGATTCTGCTTCTACCAAAATTCAATCATTAATTAGGTATGAGACATTCATGCTCATGGCATTTTAGTATTTAGTTTTAACTTTATTATCTGCTTATAATTTAAAAGTCATATTTACTAATTTAGAAAAAAACATTTTTCAGACTTTGATAAAGGTAGAATAAAGTAGTTGCACAATAGAGATCTGTCTTTGCGTAATATTTCCGAAAGAGGTGTAAAATCAGTTTTTCATGTGGTAAACAGTTCACAAATTTGCGTCCAGATTTTTGAGTGAAAATTTAATTAGCAGGAATCCGGGATCTGGAAGAAAGCAAAAAACTACAAATAGAGAAGATTGTTTGATAATCAGGGAGTTATGAAGAATCATAGGATATAAATGAGTCAGATAAAACAAAATTAAACCTTGAACACTTAAGCACCAATACGGTTGTTGTAAGAATTAAAGTAGGTAAAGAGTTTACTGTAAGGGAACTAAAAAGCCTTTCATAAACAAGAAAAACCGTGTTAAAAGACTAAATTGGTGTAGAGATCACTTGAACAAGACCTAGGTATACGTCTTTGTGCTACAATATAGTAATAGAGAAAGAATCTGGAAAGAAAAGATAAAACATATTGCCCAGAGTCTACCATGCAACAATAAAACATAATAAAAATATTATGGTTGCTAATATTTGCTACTCAGGTGGTAAACTTGTACAGAGTTGATTAAATCATTGATCTTAAAGCCATTGAAAATCTGTGGTCAGTATTAGGTGTTAAACTCAAAGATAGAAAACCTAATAATGAAGATGAATTATTCTTAACACTTCAAAATGGTTAGAATTTGTTGGACATTTTCTTATTAACACAACTGATTGAAAACATGCCGCACAAATGCCAAGCGGTTTTTGTTTTATCTTTAATGAAATATATAGTGTAATAAAAATTATTGTTTAACATATTTGAAATAAAATAAAATAAAAAAATAATTGACTTAAGCTTGAATTTTTTTAGCATTTTTGAAAAGAACCAGGCTTTCCCATTTTTTTTTAAGACACTGTATAAATATATATGAAACACACAGATAAATAAATGACGTTCATATATATATATATATATATATATATATATATATATATATATATATATATATATATATATATATATATATATATATATATATATACGAGCGTCGTTAATCACTTAAGAGTATAATGCTACTTTTCATCTTTGACCACTTTTCATTTGGTATGATAACGAGAGGTTTGTTCTTATTCAAATTGATTTCGACAATGTTATTTCGAAACGTACGTCCGTACAAAATATTTGTTTTTAAATCGCAGCCAATTATTTTTGACAATTGAATTGGAAGAACTAAAAAGAAATTTAAAAGTCTTAACAAACCAGCAAAAGCTTACCTCCTTAACAATCAAAAGGTAACTTAAGACTCAGTAGTGTTTGATAAATACTTTATGGTCAATAAATATGATTAATGTTGTTAGTCACGGTTTATAAATGAAGAGTTACGATGGTATTATTTCTTCAAACGTAAAAACGAGGATAAAAGTATATGCAATTTAATAGGAAGCGAAATTCTCAGAGCCTCATTCATTTACAAACTACTCACACTTTACTTGTCCCGTGGTTATTTCACGTTGGAAACAAAAGCTTTGTTGCCTAAAAGAAATTTAATTTAACTTAATTAAGATAAAGATAAACTTGAGATTGACTAAATATCTATAGAAATACACACACACACACACACACACACACACACACACACACACACACACACACACACACACACACACACACACACACACACACACACACACACACACACACACACACACACACACGCACACACACACACACACACACACGCACACACGCACACGCACACACGCACACACACACACACACACACACACACACACACACACACACAAGCACACAAATATATTATAGTGGGTCATTTTTCAACCAAATTACCTCATTAATCATCAAATGTTTTGTCAGGTAATTTTGAGCCTAAAGAATATCAGTTTTTATTTAAAATATACAATTTTAATCATAGTTTTTTTAACATTTTCGGAAAAGTTGCGAACATCCTTAAACCAGTCTAAATCAATTCATCATCCCCAAATACCCCTTTTCAGCTCCTTCACAATATAAGTTTGAGACATAATTGATGATTTTATGCATTTCAGTTTTTGTTAATTTTGTGAAAAAAAAATTTTCACAATCCTATACGCAATGATAGAACCCCTTGTAACTTCTTTCGCAACTAATTCAATAGATGATAGGGAAGTTTCATACAATCATTGGATTATCAAGAAACTGTATTATGTCTTGCCTCACTGGTTCACTGATCTCCTCAGCTTTCCAATTGATTAGGTATTCTTCTTTTTCTGCATTTTCTGTCTCCAATGTCCTTATCTTTTCTCACTTCAAGAATTTTATGCACTGAAAACCTTCTTTCTGCTTTATCTGAGCTACAAAGAATTAACAAAAAAATGCTTTCACTGTGTGCGTATCAGGCAAGAAAGCAGACGTACGGCAATACAATAACCTATACAAGCTTGTTCTGGTTCCTCACCAGGGCTAGCTGTCTAAAAATATGTAGTGGACCCTTAATACAGCTGTGTTTAGTTTTTTTGCATTTTTTTTTCCTGTTCTTTGGCTTTTCTTAACTTTTTTTCAACAATTTTCTGTGGTATTGGTGAGATTTCTTTCAGAAGTTTAGAGAATGTAAATTCTTTTTTGAAATTTTCTTTGGCATCTAGAAGTATTTTCTTTGGAAGAACCAGGTAGGTTTGATTGATAAGTGCAGATCACTTTCTGTGCAGCGGATGGCGTTCTAGATGTACTCGGTATTGCTTCAAACATAGAAGTTTCATTGTTGGCACAGGTTATTGGATTTATAACAGACAATGTTATGGGTGAACTTTGACATGCAGTTGGATTAGGTGTTATGCCTGCCAAGCTTGTAAGAAATGCGTTCTCAGGTATTACAGTTGCGCTAAAGGGAAATACTACCGTAGCTTTAAAGCCTGCAACAGCATTTTCAACAGAGGCAACTTTAGCGTTACTGAGAAACATGCCAAAATATAGTTTTGTGATTCGCCTACTAGGATTTTGTTTTTTCCAAAGTCTGCGTTTTTCGTAAAAATGACTTTTCAAAGATTTGAACACAGATCTATCTAAAGGTTGCAAGTAATGATACGTGTGATTTGGAACAGATAACAATATGAAATCATTAGCAACTGCATATTCTAATATTTCTACTGAATTACAGTAGGTAGAATGGCCGTCTAATAGCAGTAAAAGCTTGCCCAGTGGTTTTCTATGCACGAAATGAGTCTTAAGCCATTCTAAGAAGAGTGCAAATGTTATATAAGCTGACTTTTCAGACATGAAAACTTGTGAACCTGAAAGTACTCCGTCTGAGAATTCAGCTTTTTTATTTTTACCTTTAAAAATGCAAGCAGGTGGCAAAAACGTTCCTTGGGCATTGCAACATTCAATAACAGTAATAGTTTCACGTTTCTCGGTAGATGTTATCGTAGATACAGCCTTTGATCCTTTTTCTGCCAAAACGTGTCCTGGGCGATTATTTAATTGCAGATCCAATTTAATCATAAGGAATTTTGCTACAATTTGCTACATACATACATATATACATACATACACATACATACATATATACATACATACATACATACATACATACATACATACATACATACATACATACATACATACATACATACATACATACAAATGTAAATATATACATATATATATATATATATATATATATATATATATATATATATATATATATATATATATATATATATATATATATAATTGCTTGGGTGTGTACCCCCTACCTTTTGTGAATTGAAGTGCATTTATATTGATAAGCACCCATCTGAGTGAAAGTTCCATTTTGCTCATCATAGCAACATTTTTGATTAACTTTATTTAGATCTAATAAAATTTAAAACAATTTTGTCAAGAATTTAGTTTTAAAAAAATATAATTAAATATATTTCATTTTTAAGCTAGTATGTAACAATGAACTCCACAAATGGATGCCGTTCCTATAAAAAGCTATACTCTTAACAGTAAAGTTCCTTAATAACGTGAATGAGAAAGTTATCTGCATTTTTGAGCATAACTTTAAATGAAAGTCTTTAATTATGCTTGTTCATAAATATTATGAAATCGATTGAAATATAGTTGAGCTTTGCTAATGAATTTTTCCAAGCAAATGTCAATGCAGTTTAGAATTAAAAAAAAAACAGTTTTGCATGCTTAGGTGGGTTTTAATATTCTGATAAACACAAATCCAATACACAAACTACGGTTTGGAAGCTAATTATCAGCTAGGTGAACTCGGAAAAAAATGAAAACAACAAGAAAGTTTGAATTTCATTTTCTTAATGGGAAATAAAGAAAATGTAATTCAAGCTGTAATAAAAATTTACACTTACAGTGTTCGTTTCATCAAAGTTTGATAGCGCTAAAGTAATATATTCCTATTAATACTTAAGTAAAAACTCCTTTTAGCTTAGTTTACTTAAGATTTAAACTAAAATTGATGGAATAAAATTGCTTCATAAGTTGAAATTTAGTCATTTTCAAAGTTGGTATGACAATAGACTTAACATACGAAAGATTCTTTCTCTGGTTTTTCTGATCCTTTTTTTTTAAATATCTTTTAGATTATATAAATAGTTTCAAAATATTTTAAAGTAAATCTCACTTAAACAAATACTTGTAAAAATTGGAGATTTCCTCAGGTTTTCTTTGGATAAAATGTATGAAACAATTCAGAGCTAGTGTAACTCAGATATGCGAAACCCATCATCGGAACACTTTTTAACACGTTACGTTTTCAATTCAGCTTAAAACTGTAAAAACTGTAACTCAGTTTAAAAAATTGAATTATTTAGGCTTATAAAAACTATTTTTCGAAACAAGATCAAATAAAAAGTAAATAGTAAAAAACCGGTAGAAAACAGTAAATAAGTGAAACAGGTCATAAAATCAGCATTCCACTTAAAAACCAGTTCTATTCAAGGCAGATCTCACACTTCTAACTCACTATGTTGAAATAAATCTCGTAGAAATTATGAAAGATATAACAAACTTTTCATCAAGAGTATAATTTAAAAAGGAAATCTAATTAATTTAAAAGAGACTATGTTGAAAGAGGTTATCACAGTGTTACCTGTAATATCAAGAAGACTATGTTTTTCACTAGAGTTCTATATTTCTCTCACTTTCTCAGTTTTGTATGCATTTTCCAAATTCATTGTGCACAATGAATTTCTTATTCATTGTGTACAATGAATATGACGCACGCACAATGATGCAACTTTTTACGCTAATTACAACATCCCCCCAAAATAAAATAAAGTTCTTAAGTCTTATAATTAGTGAAATACATTGGCATTCTTCTTTCTCTGGTAGACCGTCTAATCACTGGCAGCTCCTCATTATTTATAATTTCTTCTTCATCATCGCTAGCATCTGCCTCTTCACCCCTGACAGTAAAGATACCTATATCACCCATTTCACTATCTTTTTCACTATCTTCATTGTCAATAACTTTTGAAACTTTCTTCTTTTTATTTATCTCTGATGCAGGAACTTTCCTTAAGTCTCGCACATGTCTTGGTTCACCATCTATTTTGATATTTGTTTTTGTGATTACGTTTGTTACATCGCGTTCATAGTTTAATGAATTAACTTCTTTTTCAGTGCATTCCCTTTCAAAGTGCCCAGGTTTGTTACAGTGATAACACAACTGTTCATTGGTAGTGGTGGTTAAATCACTTTCAGGGCAATCTTTTTTAATGTGTCCAGCTTTACCACAGGTATAGCACATCTCCTCATCACCTTAACAGTTACGAGCAAAATGACCATCTTTTCCAAATCGATAGCATCGCTGCTTTCCTTTACGACCACCTCGCTGAGTACAATCTCGTGAAATATGACCACTCCTCCCACAGTTATAGCATGTAGGAGAGTCAAAATTTCCACTACCACCACCTGAACTAAACTTTGAGCAATCCCGAGATAAGTGGCCAACTTCACCACAACGATAGCATTCCTTACCAGATTTCTGAGAAGTTTCTGAACTTGAAGGTTCTGTGCAATTTCTAGCGTAGTGCCCATCGTTTCCACATTTGTATTTAGCAGTCCAATTTGTGGCATCGAAATAAGCATCAAAGGAATTTGATGCTTATTTCAATGCCACATAAACGCCATATAAACATTTTTGCCAGCAGATTTTTTCTCCTTACAAATTGAAACAAAACCAAATTCAATCTTCCCATCGTATAGGTGCACTCCTCCACAACGATTAATAATATCCACACCAATAACAGCGTCAATACCTGTCGAGAACGCTTCTTAAAATTATTACTGACGCCTATAGCTGTTTCCCAGCTATTACCAATGTTATCATCGCTTCTCCCACTGTTCCTACAAGTTCTCCGTTTATAGCCAATACCTTGAGTTTGTTTCTTCTAATGTGAACATTTGCTTTCAGAGCTATTTTTCTTGAAATAATGGTTCTGGTACATCCACTGTCGACCAGTACTTTTGCTACAAAGTTGTTCAGGTGTACCATGCATGTTGGGAGCGCCGTTAGTTGCTCAAGAGAACAGCTGGCGCTGGCAATTTCTCACTTGAGTTTCCCTATTGCGATGAGCAAAATCTTGCAATAAGGCCAGTTTTTTTTGCATCGAAAACATGTTATTACACCATTAGTATTCCGTTGCTTTATAAAACAGTTTCGAGCAACGTGTCCAGGTTTACTGCAGTTATAGCAATTAAAAACATTAGAGGATGAAGATGATCTATTAGCATTTTTGTTGATTCCAAAGATTGTCGTTGAAACACATTCCTCTTTTGTTGGTTCTTGCGTGGTTTAACACATCCTGCAAGTTGATCCCAAATATTTTTACTTGTGCTCGTAACTGCTTTGAAGTTTCACCTGGCAATCCAGTTATAAACGCTCGCTGCAGCAACTCTTCATTTTCAACTTTTGCCAATCTCATAAGTTGACGCAAGCTGGCCATATAAACATCGACGGATTCGCCTTCGTTCCATCTCCGATCCCTAAACAGCTCGTAGGCTTCAAAACTATCTACTGCAAACGCATCCAATAAAGCTTTTTCAATATCCGCAGCGGAGGTTTTCTTGCTATCGCTAAGTTGTTCACATAAGGCAAATGCACTTCCTTCGAGAAATAATGGAATTATCAAAGACAGATCGCCCATCTTTTGTGGTTCACCAACCAGTTTAACTTTCTTCAGCCATACTACCACATCGCCAGACCAATCAAATTTTTCAATCATTTTTGCTATTGGTGTCATACTGCCGAAACAGCTTGAATATCAAGACAACTATTTTTTTCACTAGAGTTCTATATTTCTCTAACTTTCTCAGCTTTATATACATTTTCCGAATTCATTGTGCACAATGAATTTCGTATTCATTGTGTACAATGAATATGACGCACGAACAATTATGCAACTTTTTACGCTAATTGTAACATTACCACCATTTTATAATGCTACTGAATCTCTGAACAGAAAAAAAATGTCCATTGCACTTGGTTGCTGCAACAAAATATCAAATGACAAAACATTTTCAGACATAGATTGTAGAAAGTGCTATCATAAAAGTTTTTAAGACACATTTAAATGACATGATGTAGGGTCAATTTCCAAAACGTGAAATACTTTTAAGTTAAAAATTTAAAGGAACTGTAAATAAAATAATGACAATATATATATATATATACATATATATATATATATATATATATATATATATATATATATATATATATATATATATATATATATATATAGCTCGAATCCATATAATTCTTTTGAAAAGCCTCGTGGAAAAAAAAAAAAAAGAAAAAGAGAAAAAGTAGAAAACTTAAGCGAAAGTCTTTTTGAATTTATATTAAAGTGAAGACGCTGCTATAAATGAAGTTAATTGATTCTGATGGCAACATTTCTTCGCATTGGAAAAGTAAAATAGGGCTGTATCCAAAACTGTCACTGGAATCTTTAACCATAAATAGTTTTAAAATCTTTTAATACTTTTTACATTTATTCAAAAGTTTAAAAAAATTCTAATTTTCTATTAAAAGAAAAGGTAAAAAGAAAAACTACTTATTAATGCTTAAATTATTATTGCGGACAGAATGAGGAGAGAAATTGAAATGATGGTGATGGGGTTGGAATCCGAACAAATCTGATGGGGACAGGTTATTGATTGGGACAAACCTAATTAGGATGCCTTAAGAATGGGGATAAACTTGAAGGCGATGGAAAAATCTGACTTGGGTGAGAATGAGGATAGTATTGTGGTTGTTTACGAGTCTATACGTACACATCTAATGAACAAAGTTAAAGCCATTTCACTATTTTTTATACCTGGTATTGATCGGTCGATGTATGAAAATTTTCCTTGCACATAAAGAATGTTTTTCTGAACTTTAAAAATCATATTGTTTAGAGAGAACTCAAACCATCCAAAGTCTACTGATAGAGATGCATTCGTCTTTCCCAAAGGAACTCCGCTTTTGTCAATATCGTATACCGAAGAAAACTTTACATAAGAATCTATGAACAGTTTGCGTATCTAAAAGAATATTGCTGTTTATATTTGGAAATTATGAATGCCGTTAATTATATAAAAAAAAAGAAAGGTTGAGAAATATGAATCGAAAAACAAGAAGTTCTATAAAAGTTTATAAAACTGTTTGCTTACTTACGTAGATAATGAGGAATTTAGGTTCCGCATGAATTAAAGTGGCATTTAAACCCAAATTATCCCAGCTATATCTGTTAAACGACAGTACAGTCTCATGACGCAAATAGATAGTTATGTTTTCAAGATCAATCAGACAGATTGGACTTGTTGTAATGTTCACGTTAATGAATACTTCTTCACTATTTAAAACGAGAAAATGTTGTTTCATTTTTTTTCTACTGATGTTCTATCACGCACTAAACCAAAATAATCTTCATATTCCTATTTTTCAACTAATTTTCAGAAATATTTAAATTTATACTTAGCGATGCTACTGGACAGATTTGTTATTAAACTGCAATTCCTTTTTTCTATATGAAAGAAAAATACATAAAACTGGTGTACAACCGGTTTGCAATTCAGTAAAACCAGAAAAAACTAGTTATTCTTTGTTATCAGAAGCTGTTACCAATTAATTAGCTAAAGTCCGAATGCAAGAATCGAACTTGAAATTTCAACTCAAACATCAAATCTAATGTTTTCCATCATGTGTCTTGAAAACAAACGCCTGATTTGAAGGCTAACTTGGCTTTTCAAGTTCAATCCCTTTATTCTGACCTATGAAATTTAATATTGCTTAAATATACAATGAACGCTTACTTTATGTTAATTTTAGTTAATTAGGGGTCACTTCAAAACGGTTAAAAAAGAAAATTCTATGATAATTATCACAGAGGTTTTTCCGAAAAAACTTTTTTCTTATTTAAATTTCGATGTTTTTAAAATTTTCATAGAAAACTCAAAGCAAATTGACGTTTTTTAGCATTTTAAATTTTACGTGACGTTTCTTAAGTTATTAAATTTTTTTTGATTAAAAAATAACAGAAAATGTTTTAAAAGAGGGCTTAAATTTTTACTCCAGTATAGTTTCCCTCTTTCCCCACTCCAATTAGTGAAAAGTGTAAAAAATTTTTTTTATTAAAACAAAATTCCTATTTTCCTAAACAAATGCCAATTTTAAAAACGCTTACTTTCAAGTGCGTTTAGGATTACCAAGTTTCGAATATATCCTGATTGCGCTTCAATCCACGGATTACCAAAATAAACCTTCACATTTTGAAACTCCCTTGCGTCCGTATTCTCAACACTATAGATTTTTGTTTCATTTATCTCAATTGAGAAAATGTATTTTGTCTCAAAGACAATCTGTGTTATCTTTATTTGCGTCCATTCTTCTAAAGGAAGAATTTTCTCGTACATTTTAGAACTATTTGCATCATTGCTTATTGCTGAGCTGATTGTTAAATATGAATTCGGTGAAATAAAAACAGCAGGTGTTTTATGTCCGTAAACACCCGCGTTTCCATTACTACTTAAATGAAGTATACTGCTCCAGACATCAGATTTATACTTTGTAGGTTTAAACTCAAATGATAGCGAATATTCTTTAGGAATTTTATAAAGAAGTGCAACAAGTTGGTTCTGAATTATTTGTGTTTCTTCTTTAAGAGTAAAGGAATCTGAAAGAATAACATTTTTGTTTTTCTAAATCAAAACATCATTAGAATAGTAATTTTTACAAATAGTAATTTTTACAAATAGTAATTTTACACGGATTATTAATAAAATATTTCTAGAAGATAAAAATGCAACATAACTTTTTCATAAAACTTACCGGTGATTGCGTTTGTGATAACCAAGTTTCTGATATATCCAGGTTGAACACCAACCCATGCGTTACTCAAATATATTTTCACGTTTTGAAATTCTCTTGGATCAGTATTCTGCTCTGTGATAATAATTGCTTCAGCTATTTTAACAGTGAACATGTATTTAGCGTCAATATAAACCTGCGTAACTTTTACTTTTGTCCACGTGTTTAACGGAAAACTCCAACTGTAAATATAATAGTTATTCACAATTCCACTTCTCGATGAAGCAATCTGGATATAACTTTCCGGTGAAATAGCTATTGTAAAAGTTCTATCTCCATAAACTTCTTTATTGCCACCAATAGTCATATGAATTATATTTCTCCATTCTCCGAAAAAATATTGCGTGGGTTTAAACTCGAATGATAACTCATAATCTTTAGGGAGTGTTGTAAGAATACCAACCAATCGATTAAAAATTAAAGCCGTCTCTTCTTTTATGGCAAAATAATCTGTTAAATAAACAAATAATATCTGGGGTTGTTTTCACTTTTTTAATTAATTTCTAAAATTTATTTTTGTGTTCAAAGAGATTTTAACGGTTGTTTAGCAGTCCCCACCAACTAATAATCTTTTTCTTACCTTAAATTATACACTTGTATGTCATTAACACTTATTAATACATTTGTGTGTCATTAATCATTATTTCTGCGCCCAATACATATGACAATTAACACTTACCTTCATAACCCTAATTACTTTTATGTACATTATTCAACGATACTACAAATATACGTCTTTCCCATCTCTGAAAAAGTTATGACAACTCTTTAATACTTCTGCTCTTTTGTCGTAACTCTTTTTGTTGTAGGTTAATCACAACAATTCATTTAAACATGCTTATCATAATGCTAGCTATCATACTAAATTATCAAACGAAAAACATTTTTACAAATAGTTTTATATAATAGGAAACCATGTTGGAGCATACCTGAAATAGCATCTGTGAATAAGTTTCTTATATATCCAGGTTGCGCCTCGTACCATGGATTACCCATATAAAACTTAACGTCTTTATACTCTTTTGGATTTTTTATTTCTACAGAAAGCGCATTAACTTCGCCAATAAAAATGTTTAGGCTGTAATTTCCATTAATTAGTTTCTGCGTTGCGTTAATTTTTGTCCATTCCATTATTGAGATTGCAGTTAAAGGGATGGTAAATTGTGAAAAATATTCATCGTTTGTTGGTGCGAAAATGCCTATTTTTTTAACATCATTATTAATCCATATTCCATATATCCTGTCTCCATAATGTCCATTATCGGAACTTAGAGTTAAATGAATAATATTGGACCACAACAGTAAAAATGCTGTTGGTTTTATTTCAAATGAAATTTCGTATTCTTTTGGAAGAGTTCGAAGAATGGTAACCAACTGATTCTGTTTTAACTCGGTTTCGTCAGTTAAGTAGAATGATTCTAAAACAATAAAATTGCTGTATAAAAATTTTAAGTTTAGTAAATGAAAATTGTTTTTCCTTTTAACAAGTGAACCCTCATAAGAAGAGAAAATTGAACTAATTTCGGAAAACTTGAAAATTTTTTTCTTTTTGATGTTTTTTTTCCAAGGCATTAAAGCCTTTTAAAAAAATTGTTAGAAAATCTGTTTGGTTTTAAAAAATTGTTCTGAAAACTATATATTTCAGAACCAAAATATTTAATTCGTAAAAATACTGTGCCATCTATTAATTTTGAAGCATAGAAGAACCCGGAGCAGTAAGGACTTACTTTTCAACAAATGAAAGAAAAGTAACAGAATAAAGCGGTAAGGATAAGTATTAATATTTTACTAAAAATGCGCTTGAATATCATTTTCTGAGTTGATTTCTGCAGTTACTAATATTAGGACAGGGTTAGTAGTATTAGGCATTGCAGTTAATATGTAGTAAAGCTGTGCGAGATAAGGTTTTTTTTATCTTCGATCAAGTTCAGTAAAGATTGCAAAAAATTCGATCGAGTTCGAGTTCGAAATAATCAAAATAATTTTATTCCATGAGACTGAGCTGATTTTTGTCCTGAACCTGGTGCTGATGGAAGTTCATTGAGTAATTCACGAAGCATTCATAAGTTAGCAGCTAGCTTTTCCGATTGTTTGCAGTAAAGTGACTTGTACCTGGGATCTACCAGTGTGCAAACTGTGTCTGACTAAACCTAGTAAAATAGTACAGAAACTGTCACATAATTCAAGGAATATAGATAATTAGATGTTAATATATTAGATAAGTATGACCATGGTCCATAATGCAATTGAAGTTAAAGAAAGCTTTATATTGAAATAGGTAATTAAGTATTAGTGCGTGATTGATAATGACTGTGAATGTCAAAAAAAGATTAATAAAACACTGAAATAAACATTTCTGAGTCTCAGTATATAAATAATTGTTGTTGTAACCTCTTTGAAAGAAGGAAATCTTTGTTCTAAAGATGCCACAAGTCTTCGCGCCAGTGAAATTCCATAGCCTCTATCTGCATTATCACTGATGAAAGCTTACATTTTCTGGTGTAATCCATGCACAGCTGGTATTTTCATCAATAACGTTGGTAACTTTCACCACACAGCTCTCTACTAGCCTGTTCAAAAAGAGCTAAAACCTTTACATTACACTCGGCAAGTTTCCATTCATTCGTAGTGAGATTCTCCACCTTGCCATTTAATGCGGTTTCGGCTGATAAGGCCGCTTTCTCTTCCATAAGGCGTTGAATCATGTGATTGTCAGAATTTCAAGGCGTTGATACACTCATCATGAGCTCACGTTCACCTCTTTTTAATTGCATTTGTTGTACATACAACAATTGAGATGATTGAATACTGTGATGGTAGTGCGAGAAGATTTTCGTACATTTTGTTATTACATTATTCATGCCTTCAATTTCGTTTACTACATCATTAATTGTTAATTGAAGCTATGAGCAAAATAAGGTAAGTCCATAAAGTTTTAACACATCTTTATGCCTGCTCTCATATAACTACAATTTTCTCGAAAAACTTATATTGCTACTGCTCTTGGAAACGACCAGTCTTCAATTGATTTAAGAGATTCTTATATTGCTTCGCTCGTATGTGACACAGCCACAAACGGTTTATTCTCCAGTGTATATAATCACATTTGGAAATCTACAGTTAAGTATATCAGACAAAAAGATATATAGGAATCCAGTGCTCAAGAAGACCATATGTCTATGGAAAAGCAATTGGATGGCATACCAATAAACTCAGTTGTAATGCGATCAATCATTTCTCGTTTCAAACTTTTATACCTAGTTGGCACAAAGAAAAAGAGATCCTGCTCGGAGTTTGGTACTGAGCAACAACCAATTTCGTAAGTGTCTGAAAACCTTGTCCTTCCATGAAATAGTACGGCAAGTTATCGAAAACCAACATGCCTTCAATAGCTCGTGGTATTTCTTTAGCTTTTTAGTGATCAGACTTCCATGATGTTTTCTTTGCCCGCAAATCTGTGACACTAACTGACAGTTGTTTTCCAGCTTTATTTTCTTCCTTTTTCATTCTTTTTGTTTCTTGCACCTTTTTATCACACTCTGCTGATTCCTTCTTATGATAACTTCTCCGGTGAGTAAATAAGCCATTTGTAGATGAAGTATCACAAGATATCTTTTGACTACTTTTTCCAATTTACAATAACCAAAAATAGTATCGTTAATTTTACGCCTATCAAAATAATTCCAAATAACGCATCTTACTCTCATCTTCCATTATGAAGTGTATTAATAATATTTTACAGCGACTTTTTAAAATTTCAGGTTCAAAACTCGGATTATATTCGATTAACAAAACACATTCGGTTCGATTTCAATTATTAAATAAACTCGAACTCGAAACTTCGAGTTTCGTACCCCTCTATGTCGTGGGTTGTTGGGTTAAAAATAATTTCTGGAGCGAGAGATTCTGCTGAAGGAGTTTAACTTTCAATTACATGTCGCTTTTCCAAACGAATTTTCTGAACACTTTAACTAAAGATTAGTTAAAGTTGCATATGCTTAGAGGTATCTATCGTATCTACATGAGGTATCTAAATGATTTTACTTTCAACTTTATAAAACATTTTCGACGCAAAGGTTTAATTTTAACAAATATTTTAGCTGTAAGTTATAAATGAAGCATGTTTATTTTTAAAAATTTTTGAAGTTTTTAAACACTCACCGAATGTTCCATGGAAAGAAAGAAATAACCACATCAGTTTGCTGAGCTGAAAAAAAAAAAAAAAGTCAACCAACTTTCGAAAACATGAGCAAAAACAACTTAATGTTCAATTGATCGCGGAAACGAAACCATGCTGAGTGTTTTCAGTTACCTAGAAACCGTTTTGAAAAAAATCATCAGAACTTTTCCCCTTTTGTATTTTAATAATCCAGGTAATAGCATTTTATGAGAAAGCATTTTGTGAGAAACTGAACATAGCAAAGTAATTTTTTATCTCTACTCATAAGGGATACTTTGATCGTAAGACGCAAAAAAAACAAAAAACGCCAATAATGCTTCGTAAATATCCTGATTGTAGATGCTACTCGACTTTCTCTCATTCCCTATTTGTATGATTGAATATGGATAGAAATTTTAGAACATTTCTTTCTTTTGAAACGTGATTCTTCTAAGGCAATAGATCCCTTATCTTAAACTTGAATTTTGTAAACAGAATATACGAGTATTTATTTAACAAAAAACTTTCATAAAAAAAGCAATTGAAATTTCTACTATTAGTAAAAATGGATATCCTTTTAAATACTCTTTACATAAATTTTTTAACAAAAATGTCAGGCCTTGAAAATAGTTCTTCTGAATTAAAAAATCATAAACCTTGAATTGAAATGTATGCTGCGTTCGAGACGCAAATAGAAATAGCCTTGAAAGTAGCCTGACATATAGATAAATTAAGAAACAGAAATGTTCTTTACAAAAATTTCTTTTTTTATATGCCTTTTCATAACGAAAATAAATTTTCATGTGAAGTTAGCTTGATCTTTAAAAGGACGTCAACAGCTTTAAATATATATTTTTAATTTAAACAATTTTAGTTGTTTTAAAGATTAGTGCAGTATGTAATCAATAATAGAGTTTATCAATTAGTTCCATAAATTTTAACTGCGAACATATATCTTACGTCAATGATATTTTAGATAACAAAGTAATAATGAAGCTAAAGCATTAGAGCGATAAAAATTAAAAGGATTTGCATTCGCATGAAAATTTACATTAGGTTCTTTAATTCGAGTTCTTATTTATAAAAAATAAAAAGAAGGCAGTTTATATTTCTAAAAGATAGGTTTTAAACAAAATTAATCATAAATCAAGATCACAAATCAAAGCGCTTTACTGTATAATTTTTAACATTAATCGATTTATAACCAGCATAAAAAGTATGCAGAAAGGGGGTTGGGGAGAAAACCGAGTTGCACCAGAATATGAAGAATATGATTGTTTGCAGTTTAGTTTTTCCAAAAATTACCCCCAAAGTTGCCTAAATCAACTAAACTGGATATATTTTGACATTTTTTTAGCTCTAATTTAAATCTTTTAGGGCACGATGCAATCACATGTGTAAAAAGACAACATACGGAATTAAATTAAAATTAACAATAATTACTGGAAAATGCCTACCGTCCTTTACCCAACTTTTATGGTTTTTACCCAACTTAATGGTTTTAGCCATGATAAAGTAAGAAAAACTTTTATTTTACAAATTTTTTTTTTTTAGTTTAGCGATTACATGATGTGAACGTTGAAAAATATTTTAAAAAGTTGCAAGCAATTATTTTTTTAGCTACTTTACTGAGTATGGGTTTGGGAAAAGCTTTATGCCAAAACGTTACCATAAGTTATTCAAGTTGAAGGAAACTCAGTTCAGAGTGTTTTTTTGTGGATATTTAGATATCTCTCATGAAAAATAGGGGTCTATAAAATTTATTAACCATTAGAAAAATGTAATATAGTAGTTTTATAGTAACAATACGCATAACCAACTGCACAGATAATATGCATTTTTTTTATGTTTATAAAAATCTGCTAGGGTTTAATAACTTTTTACAAATTACGGTTTGAATGCGATACACATTTCGACTAATTGATAAAAAACAGCGTTAATAGTGAAATGCATTGATGTTTAGTTTCATAGCAATTACATTTAGCTAGGTTTCTTTGATAAATAATATATTTATGCATTTGGTTTAACTAAATTATTTACTAAGAAATATTAAATCTGACATAAAAATTATCCATTAAATATAACAATAAATTTATATTAAAGCTATACTATATTTATAGACACTCACATATATATAAATACATACATACATATATATATATATATATATATATATATATATATATATATATATATATATATATATATATATATATATATATATACCAAATTTGTGGAAAACTATAACTTGTTTAAAACATGATTTGCTAAAACTGATTTGAATAAAAGGGGTTTGATCATTTTAACAATCAATAGTAGGGATTGCAATCCCGCACACTTTTCAATCCCGCGGGATCCGCGCGGAATTTTTTAATTTTTGTGCGGATCCCGCGGGATCCCGCGCGGGATTAGTAGGTTTCTTATGCACATTATAAAAGGCAAAATGACAATTGTATTTTTCTTTCAAGTATTTCAGAAAAAATATACTCAACTTATGAAATTGATAAAATAAGGTAAATAAAGCCAAAAAACACAATTCATTTGTAAATCAATATAATTCTTAACATTTAATGAACAAAAAGACAAGCCAAAGTACATAGGACATCTTTTAGCTTTACGTAGAACGTCTATTAGCTTTATTTTTTTTTTTTAATATCAAAATGAGAAAATCATTGTAAAAAATGCGCTCTTAAGAAACAGACCCTACTTAAGGTATCATCACTTAATCTATTCCTCAAAGGACTGCATATGTAATCAGCTGCTGAAAAAGCTCGCTCGGCCTTTACGCTTGTTGGTGGTATGGTCATCAAGTAACTATGCGCTATATCTTGAAGCTTGCCTCTTACTCCATTACTTTTATAGGCAGACATTTCCGGCTTCAATAATTTATCAAAGTCTAAAGAATCTAAATTTGGTCTCTCCTTTACATTTTCTGTCCAGCTTTTCTTGTCTTTCTGTGTTTGATTTTCCAATTCTTTTTTCAGCGATAGAATTGTAGGAGTAAGTATTTGGGAACTGTTAATAAAATCTACAGCTTCTTTTTCTTTGAGTTCATTTTCTT
The DNA here is from genome assembly GCF_058129835.1 of Hydra viridissima. Lineage (NCBI taxonomy): Eukaryota > Metazoa > Cnidaria > Hydrozoa > Anthoathecata > Hydridae > Hydra > Hydra viridissima. The sequence goes on from NW_028324303.1 coordinate 4,215,713, forward strand.
CGTCGGATTTTGTAAGTAAACTAGTAGTCCATTTAAATTCTTATTACGACGTTGTGTAAACCTCACACGAAGTGCCGCGGCTAAATCTATGCTCAAAAGTGATGATTGCTTTTGCAATTTATATAGCATAAATTGAAAAGTTGTTTCCGCCGTGACAAGGTTCGATTCTCTCCTGCATAAAAGTTCGAGACCAAGTTTTAGTGGTGCTAGGCAAATAATTAAGTCATTGATTTGGGACCACTCTTCTTGGGTGAAACGAATTTCTGACCCAATATCAATTAAGGCTTTTTCAATACAATACCAAATACCAATCAGCAGATGGTCGGTCAAAATCATTGTCAAACCATATTCTTTAATTATAACTTCATCATCCTCAGTTTTACCATATTCATCTTCTTCTTTACAATTTTCATATGTAGTAAACGATTCTTCGACTTCTCCGCTGTTTTTCTTGTATAAGATATCAATAACTGCAAGTTGTATTCCATGAGCATAACATAGTTGTTGATAGCAACTAACTTGACGCAATATTCTGCATTACACGATCCATGGATTCGAATCAATCCAAGATTAAAGTGTTTCGCCTCCATATGTAAATTTAAGTTTAAGTATCTCTGACTATTTTGTGATGTCCATTCGTCAAACGTTATTGAAAACTTTTGATTTTGCTTTTTTAGTGATGTGAATTTTTTCATTATATTGACTTTTACAGAATCTGAGAATTTAACTACCATCGATCTTATAGTATTAGGTGAAGTAGGAAGCCGGAAACCACTCTTTGAAAACAAGAACCGTAAATCTGAAGATGTGCAAAAACTATTAAATGTAAAGCCGAACATAGCATGCACTTCGCATTTTCTTTATCACTTTTTTTAAAATATTCCATATAGCTTTAATTTGCGACATGCTTAGTACTGTTGTATTAAAATCTTAATGTAAATAATTTTTAAAGACTTTTTAAAAAGTAGTTTTTAAAAGTATATTTTTTATAATTATGCACGCACGTTTTCAATTTCACGTTTTCAGCATACTCATTAACAAAAATTTCAACATACTCATTAGCGAAAATTTCAACATAATCATTAATTAAACAAAAAAAAATTTGAACGAGTTCGACCAATGTTTTGCTAAATAATTATTTATTTTTGAATGATTTTTTTATATTTATAGCTAAGAAAAATATTTTAATAGCTGAAGATAAATTTTTAAATGGATTTGTTTCGCAAATACATTAAACACTTTTAATTTGATATTTTTTTTGTCTTTTTAGTTTAAAAGAATTGACCTTTTTTGTTTAAAAGCAATAGTTTCAAAATCCCGCCAATCCCGCGGATCCCGCAGTAGTTTTTGCGGGATCTCGCATGCCTTAAATTTATGCGGGATCCCGCGGGATTGCGGGATCCCGCAATGCGGGATTGCAATCCCTAATCAATAGTTTGTATTCTTCCAAAGTAAATCTTGTTTATTTAATATTGCTGATAACCAGTTTTAAATGGATATATTTTTTCAAGGATCTTCTTCAAAAAAGTAATTTTGATTCTTTGAATAAAAATTACATCGATTGCTCTAAAAATTGTATTGATTGTTTGATTTGGCATGAGATATTGAAAAAACTGAATGCACCGTTAACTTTATTTTTTCATTTGTATAGCTTCAACTGGATTTCACAAATAGCAAAAAAAGATGCGTTAAAATCTGATAATTTAACTTACTTTTATATGTTGCCAGTTGTTCACATGAAGTAATAGAGAAAGCATAATGAAAACGAATTATGTATGTATCATATGAAAGTACTTAGTTGAAGAATATTTGAAAGAAAGCACTCTTTTTTTTTCCTGCTGAAAATTAAATAAGAATATCGCAAATTCGATATGATAAAATATTTAGAAGAAACTGTGTTATAAAAATGTACGTAAATAATTCATATAAAAATTGTTCAAACGGTCGTTTTAACCTTCATAAACAATCCTCCTATCGCCTATTTCATAATAATAGTTAACTCCCATGGAATGTCTTTTAACAACAGCGACAAGACCACCAATAAAAGTATAGCATGTATTTGCTAAAATCTTGCTCAAAGTTAAGACTGCTTTTGTGGTTTTTGTGTTAAACCTTTAGTTTTGGCAAATTTTGCAGCCAGTGACTCCACCTCCTTCCTCATAAATTATATTTGGCGTTTTGATCTACACATAAAATTGGCAATTATTTTCAATGCACTATGAAATCAGAAACATGCTACTAAAAATGACCGCTTTTTTTAAAAAACAACCTTGTTTATGTTATTTACATTTCAAACTGAAAATGAAAAGGATAGAGGAGGACAGCTTTGAAGCTTTTTTAAACAATATTTGTCAATAATAATAGTAGTTAATGCTGTTGAGATAAAGCGCCAGGCAATATCTATGACAGCCGGTATATATTAATTATTGTTCAGTTTTATATAACAAAGCGTTAATAATAAGCTTTCTTAATTTTCGTCTTGTTTGCTATTGCTTTTAAATCGACCGATTGCAAGTTTGATTTGAAGCTGTTAAGTGTAATTGATTGAACGACTTCTGCTGGTAGACTATTCCCTCTATAAACGACTCTATTACTGAAAAAATATTGCCTTTTCATACAATTTCTAACCAATTCAGGTTTCAATCTATGTTTTGCTCCTCTAAGGTTAGATGCTGGACCTGATGAGCAAATAGAGTTCATTGCTTGATTTTGTTTAATATCAATCTTTTCAATACCTTTAATTACACTACCAGACACGAATTTTTATACAAGAGAAACTGTAACGAAAACATTTAGTACTTAATGAACGATGAAAGAAAAAGTATTGTTTTGATAGTCTAGGTCGAAACATTCTTTTGTAAAATGGAAATTTTTATTTCTCCATTTTTCATATACTTTATACTAAGAGAAGTCAATGGTTTTAATTTCTATGATGCTTTTACTCTAATGAATGTATATGACAAATACATTTATTTGACTTGATGTTAGAGTAATTATCATGTATTATCACTTAACATTATTATTACATGAGCTGAAGAACAAATTTGTAAAAATGGTGATAATTCTAACTTTTGTAATGAAACAATTTATTTTAGGCGATTTTATCTAATTCTTCATCCACCGTTTAATTCATGCGAGCAAATGTTAAGTTTCAGTTTTAATGAATTATAATTCTTACTATTTTATAACTACTTTTGCTATTTCAGATTATTTGGAATGTCTCAGAGACGGAAGCGCTATACCGATTCTAACAATTTTTGTTACATTTGAGGGAGGTTTATGTTTAAAGGAGATGAGCGTTCCATTACACCTCGAGTTAAGCCCCGGTATTATGCTTATTTCAAGATGAAACTAGGGGATGAAAACAAGGTTTTCGTCCCCCCCCATAAGATCTGTGTTAAGTGTCTGTCTAACCTGTTTCTGTGGTTCAAAGGGTAAATTGAAGAGAATGCCTTTTTCCACACTTATGTCGTGGCGCGACCAAAAAGATCATGTAAGTGATTGCTATTTTTGTTTAACACATACGGCGCAATTTACCAAGGGACAGCTAGCAGCATAATTTACCTTGACTTACCATCAGTGATAAGACCGAGAGCATATAATGAGGGAGAAGAGCCTTCTGTATTTTCATCTGATCTTCTCGATGTTGTTTTGAATGATGATGATGATGTGCCGATCATGAAGAAGAGCGATGAAGATGATGATGATTGGTTGCCAAACGACGAGCCGAAGTCTTTCAGCCAGAGACAGCTGGATTTGTTTGTTAGGAGATTTGACCTGTCTAAACAGGATGCGTGTTTGGTTGGTTCAATGCCAAGAGAATTCGGTGTCCTTGCTAAGGAAACGAGAACCTCTGTTTATAAGACAAGAGACGCAGCTTACGTGCCATTTTTTAAGAGAAGTGAAGACATTAACTTTGTGTTTTGTTGAGATATTCCTGGTTTGTTGATGAAGGTGGGTATCTATACACAAGTGGAGAACGACTGGTGGTTGTTCATCGATGGAAGCACAAGAAGTATAGAGGCGGTCTTTTTGCATAATGAGAACGCATATCCAGCCATCCTGTTTGCTTACTCAATTGCAGCAAAAGAATCTTATGCATATGCATATATATTATACAAAACAAGTAAATTACAACTAGTTAAGGTAATAAAAGTTTTATGCCTTTCAATAATCATCAGCCATGAAATACAAAACAAAAATAATGAAATAGTTACAAAATTACAAAACTAAGATGACGTGTGCTCTGACGTCAAAAGAAAGAAAGAAAGACACAAAAAAAGAAAGAAAGACACAAAGAAAGAAAGAAAAACACAAAGAAAGAAAGAAAGACACAAAGAAAGAAAAAAAAAGTTAAGAAAAAAAGAAAAATTAAGAAAGAAAGAAAGTATGAAAAAAAGAAAAAGAAAATTAAAAAGAAAGTGAGAAAGAAAGAAAAAGAAAATTAAAAAGTAAGTGTGAAAGAAAGAAAAAGAAAATTAAAAAGAAAGTATGAAAGAAAGAAAAAGAAAATTAAAAAGAAAGTGTGAAAGAAAGAAAAAGAAAATTAAAAAGAAAGTAAGAAAGAAATAGTTTAGATTGAGTCGCCAGTGTCAAATAGAGAAATAAGGAGTTTGTTTTTAATTTTGGAAACCGTTTTTCGGAATCCTTGGTTTTAGAAACCATTTCTTTCTTTTTATTCAATAAGTTCCTTTGTTAATACATTATTATCAAGTATTTTTCATGCAGGCATAGTATACAACTTTTTGTGGCCGGGTTTTAAGATTTGCAACGCTTTTTAATTCTCCATTTAACAATAGGTGTGAAATTTTTACCTTTTGTTTCCATACCTCTTTAGATAATTAGATAATTCAGTGTCGTTTTTATATTTTTCAATCTTAAATGATTTCAAATGGTTAGCGTATCTTAACTTAAAGGATGTCTCGCTTATGCCTAGTTAGGTTTTTTCTTAAGTTTCTGGGTTGTTGGATAAGCACCCATATGACTGTCCAACATTTCTTGTTAACTTTATTTAGTTTTAACAAAATACATTATAGTTTAATTTAAATAAATTTTCATGAATTTTAATCTGAACCTAGAATAAAACACAAACTTGGCAGTTGGGTTTTATTCCCATATAAAGCTATATTGTTACCAGTTTTGTCCTGTAAATCATAACTTTAAGTGAAACTGTTTCATTAGGCTTATTTGTAAGTAGTATGATGTCCTTTGAAATATTGTTTAGTTTTGCTATTAAACTTTTTCAAACAAATGTCGAAGCAGTATTCAGTTCATTTTTGGTATTACTGGTACTGTTTACATTAATGCAATAAGCATTTTTATAAAAAAAAGGTGCAATTAGAATGAAAAATAAAAATATTTTAAAACCAACAAAATGTTTTGTACATCAAAAAAACGTAAAGATAAAAAAGAAAAACATATACCAGTAATTATTTTACATTTTAAATTGAAGAATCAATTTAGAATTTTCAGGTGCCTCAATGAGTTTTCCAGACTTTCCTCTTTTACTTCCCTTGTTAGTTTGCTTACGCCCTTCAGCTTTGGGATATGGACGTATCATTTCTAGAGTTAATGAACCTGGTAGTTTATTGTCCTGGTTATTGCCATGGTAGTGTATTTCTAGAGTTGATATTCCTGGTAGTGTATTATCATGTGCACCATTTAAAAATTCTTTTTTTAAAGCAAACTTGAGAAAATGTAAAAACTAGTGGGATTGTGTAGCCAGTTGCTCCAACCAAGTTGCATAGGTGCATAATTTATAACCGAGAGTTTTATCTGAACATTAAGGAATATGATTGGTTCTCGCTGATTGCAACAATTTCTCTTTCGATCTCGTAAATCAAGAAAAATCTTGCTTCGTTAATAATGGGATTGAAGATATCTAAATAAAATTTAAAGTACTCCTTATTTTACATTTCTGTAACATTTTTTAATGAGATCTCTGCTGCTATGTTTCATTTCCCTAAGACTCACTGGCTCAAAGTCAAATCCCAGAGACTAATCAACAAGTTTTTGAATCTTTTCATCTCAACTCTTTACTTTCTTAGTAGTAAAATATTATCTTTAATTTTTTGATTAGAAATTTGTTAATACAAGTTTAATGAATCACAATTTTAAAGAAAATAACATCAAATACCGCGCCAATTAGAATAAAATCAAACCTAATTTTAATTCAAAGTTAAATGGTCATTTCAAATAAAAACAGAGCACATATAATGACTGTTTAAGAACGGCTTCAAGTCACTTTCACCAATAAAGTATGCTGATTTTTCAAGTTGTACTTTTCAGGCGATTTCTCAGAAAATAGCCATGAATGAACCAAGATATTTAGTATCAAGTATTAAAGTAATTAAATCAACGCTAAACTACAAATTGACTTAACACTGTTTAAGATTCAACCCAGAATACAGACAACTTGGAAAGCCAAATTAGCACGTACATTAAATGAGCTTCAACTGCTCGAGTTTCATGATTTAAGTGAAGGACGAACCTTCCGAAAATTTAAAAATCTTTTTTAGTGCTTCATTACGGTCCAATTATTAGATTTGAAAAAGCTCTTGGAACTGCCGCAATCTTTTCTAAAAAAAAAAAAAGAAAAAAGAAAGAAGAAAAAGAAACTCATGAGTGTCGAATCGATTTTTTTATAATCTTTAAATTGTAAATCGAAAATGCCATACAAGATTTCGATAAGAAAAAAATGCGCATAAAAAAACTCTAGCCGGAAAGCTTCTTAAATATAGCAACTTTAGAAGAAGCTTTTGAAAATGTCCGTCGTTTGAAAAATTTAACTTTAAACAATGATGAGCAGCCTTATATTGAGGTTGCGGCAGCTTCCATTACTTATAACTTTAATTTTGATACTAATTTTTGGGATAAGGAAGGATTTATTACTAGAATGGGTCGTTATATGGAGGGGTTGAAAGATTCTAATGCACCTCTGGTTTTTTTCTGATCAATTGATAGGGACGGCTCACGGCTCTTTCAAATGACAGTGTGTCAGCACCAATTAAAAAAACTCAGAATGAAAGCTAAATTGCTCAGCGTTGGCAGACCCTTCGTCCTGTAAAGTGAATCTAAAATGTTGATATTGGAGGATCTGGTAACACAAAAAACCACATTTTTCTTTGATGTCTTTATGAAAGAAGACCAAGAAGAATCTTTAAATTTTTTAGCAAAGTTTTAAGAATCTTAAAATTCTTTAGAAAACCACCAGGACAGCTGACATCTGATTCAGTCTTTGAGAAGTTCTTTGAACTGACTTCACACATGATAGTTTTAAATAATGCAGGTAGAAGGGAAACTTAAAAAAATTATAAAAAATAGCGGAGTAATTTATCTAAAAGACTAACGATTTTTAAAACAAAATTCTTAATTAGATGATAATTTTTAGTTACAACTTTAGTTTTTTATTTCAAACTTGTTTTGTAACTTCAATATTAAGTCTAAGTTGATAATCCATATTCGAAAAAAACTATTTTATTTTAGGTAAACTAAAAAGTAGCCAAATGGGTTTACCTTAAAATATTCAAAAGTCATATCAGCAATCTTATTGCATGATTAAGGAGATAGCTTTCATAACTTTATTCATGATTTTATCACTTGTATTTATTAAGAGACATCCGATCGGAGCTCACCGTTTTATAAAAAACGCGAAGATGGATTTATTTAATTTGTTCAACCTAAGTATAAATTTAAATATAGAAATCTATATAAGTAAACAAATAGATATATATATGTTAATTTTGGTCTTTCATATAATATATCAATTGCGCAAAACACTGGTTTGATAACGTCTTGCTCAACGATACAAATATAAATATTTTCTTTATAGGTTATTCTTCCAGCCTGTTTTTCAGCCTGGCTTTTGCTCCTTGTTTTGTAGGTACACAAACATACTTTATGCTGTTTTGCTATTGGGATTTTCGGAAGAGAGGAAAACTGCACCACTTTTACACATTCAATTTAAGTTACCATGTTCTGTCCCATTTCCTCTCTATAGTAGCTTTTCAAGTTATATATTATATTTTCAGTCAAGTTCCCAATAACTTTATTCCATCAAATAACGTTTCTTTATTGATTTTTCAATTTTGATTTCTTAAGTGAGAACAAACTTATTTTTCACGCTATTTTCACTAGGTTAATCAACAATTACACTAACATATGAACAGCTAACTCTTTTAAAAAGAAATGCTGTATACCTCAAATTGCTCTTTTTGTCTTTAAAATGCATAAAAGTCGTGAAAGGAAATTCACAGCAGAAGCTTATCCGATATGGCTGTCTCTACACATTTGATGGAGTAAAAAAAGAAACTTGTGACATTCAGAATAGATAATATGATGAGTTTCATTCTTAACTCTATCAAAGTACCTTCATATGTTTTACTTAGGTCAAAAAACCTATTTGCTGAGCTCTTAACCTTTTGCAACTTAATATTCTTTTAGTGTCACACTGCATTACCACTTTAGAGGCTCGTTTAAATTTTTGAAGGGAGTATTTCTTGAACTTTCATATTGAGCACAACTAACATGCTTTTGTTTCAATTTAAAAGTCTATATATTTTCCATTTCTACTACAACAGCTATTAATATTCCATGGTTTGAAGTGAGTCCACCCTTTTGCCATGTCCCATCAGTCACCCATAAAACCTTGAAACAATTCTTTTAACTAAATTTAGATAGACATTCAACAGTTTATGCAGCTTCGCTTAATAGCTAACTTAATTCATTAGCAGTTGCATATCCATAGTTCCACTATCAGTTTCTAATAATGATAATGTTTAGCCATTTCGCGAAAGGCAAAAATAACAAGTGTATTTATGTCAAATAGCTAACGTCTAACACTTGATGCTTAATTGGATCATGTTGTTCAGCGTAAGAATTCTTTATAACAACAATAGTAGATCAAAAAAAAAGTAACGAGATTTCAAATAACAACTAATGCAATACCTTTAAAGCTCTTTTTCAATGCTGAAGGCAAATTTATTGTAAGAATTAAACTGCAAGCAAACATATTCTTCATATTTTGGCGCCACTAGATTTTCTTCCCCTAATAAAAAGGAAAGTTTCAAAAAAAAGCCTTCCTGGTACAGAACTCAAGATCTATTTGCTGATATTATAAACTGTTGTGTGTGTAGCTTGGCCCTGCACACAGAAAGTAAAGAATGGACCAATCGATCAATTTATTTGGAGATATCAACTTAATCACTGTAAATGAATTTCCATCATAAGAAAAGGCAAACGTTGAGCTTTAGTTGCGTTTGAAGTAGAAGTGAGGGTTAAAGCCTGAGCATATCAATAAACGACTCAAGGCCTATACATCAGATGTGACGACATCATCAAATTAATTTTACAGAGATCTTCTCCTCTTATATTTTCTCAGTAACCTTCATCCGATAAAGTTTTATCATTTCAATTACTTAAAGTTTTCTTAAAGTTTTTTTGTTGCAAAAAGAGTTGTATGTTCCATCATAAAAAGCGATTTTACATTAAGAAATTTCATGTTTTACAAGAACTATGTGTTAAAAAAATAACGTGTTTTAAAATGTAATCATAATCAATCGAAGAAATTGGGGTGGGGAGAAAGTCGAAAACCATCTGCATTCCGGGCATTTAGGAAGCATGGTTATGGTTTTTTATAAATTAAAACGTGCTTGTCAGTTGAAATAATTGTTTACGTTTTGAGGGTCTTAAATATTTCCTCATATACTTGTATCTATTGATCAGCTTTTTTAGGAGGTTTAAGTTATAAAATTAAAGTCTAAACTTTTGTTAATTAACTCCTTCTCTTTAATTCGTTATATTATTGTTTCATTTAAACAAGATAAGAAAAACTTGACGCGAACATAAAATAATAATCGCATTTAGCTTGAAAAACACTAAGGCTTAAAAATAATAAGCAAGGTAAGCAATTATGCAAGAAGTAGTAATAAGATAAATGCTTTTCACAATCTACACTTTTAATTGAGCATTTTGCGTTGTTTTTGAGTTTTTTTTATCGAGTAATGCTTTTTTTATCGTATACCAACAAAATAAACAAGTCGATGCAATGGATAAAAAATAGCATCAATCAATTTTAAACAAATATTAGGTTCAGAGTGTTTATTTAGCAACCCAACAAGAAATTTGGAATCTACGATAATTATTTTGCTTGAATAATCAACATTTGATAATATCCTTTCTCAATTTTAATTACTGTGCCTTTATTGGCTCATTAAGTTTTGAAAAACTCAGTTGTCAGTTTTGTAAAATAGTTTGGTAACTGTATATATAACTGTAATATTGTCGGAGATGTAATGAATTTTTGATGTTAAAACAATTGGTGTAAAAGATTTTCAGATTTTGGCTTTAGAATGTTTGAGTGGGCACGTAACAGGTCTTATTGTGTTATCTTATAGTGTTTCATCAGAATTTTTCTTTCAACTTCAAACTTCCTTGCTCTTCGATAAAAAATTAATAAAATAGTTTTATATTACACATCTTTTATACATCTAAAATATTGCACCTTTTATCGATTAACATGCATCTAAAAGACGTCTATAGAATAGAGGTCTATTAAGCGTTCATTCATTGCGTGATTTTAGACATCTTTTAAAACACTTTTAAAATGTCTATTAGATGCAGTTTAGATATCTTTTTGCCGACTGATATCTTTAGATATTTAGATATTAAGACTCCACGAGAAGAAACGGCAGGGTCACATTTTGAAAGTTTCGACTTTTTACACTTTCTAGCTTTACTAACCATAATAGCATATTTTGTATTTGAATTCAAATCAAATAAATGATTTGATGCATATTTTAAGTTTTTCTAAATTTTCCTAAAACTTCGAAACTTATAAAGGTTTAAAAGTTTAATAATGATTTATCTCAAAATGAAAAAATGTGACCCTGCCGTTTCTTCCCGTGGAGTCTTCATATCTTTTTGCCGACGTTTTGCCGACTGAGCCTAAAAAGCCTTTAGAAAAAATCTCACAAGCAAAGAAACAGTTATTTCAAGTTGTTAAAATTTATTTAGCAAGATTAAAAAAGAAAACTTAACGATAAAAAACTATAGTTCTGTATTGGAGTCACAAACTAGCTGTTCTACGTCATCAGTATCTAAAATGTAATGTAAAGTGATAGCATGTGAATAAATGCACTAATGCTTTAAAAGATCATTTAGAATTATGAAAAAATCTGTTTACATTAATATAAATTTTCATTCTTACTTCAACTGATCTTGAGTTGTCCAAATCAGAAAATTTGTTAGGAAAAACAATATGAAATAGAAAGTTAAACTCCATCAGCAGGATCTGTTGCACCAGAAATTATTCTTAATCCAACAACCAACTATATTTCGGCTGTAATCCCTAACACTACTAAACCTATTATAATATTAGTTGATGAAGACGTCAACCCATTAAAAGCACACGGATTACTAGAAATGATATTCCAGCCCTTTTTTTGAGAATAGTAATACTTTCCTAACCATGTTTTATTCTGTTACCTTTCTAGCACAGAGTGCGCAATCAAATAATGGAGGAAATGTATTCGTCATGAAAAAATAAATACAAATTGCACCTTCTATTCCTTCTGTGCAACACGCAAAAGTAAGAGCAAGGTCAACGGTCTAACGGTCATTGTTGGATTGAAAATTTATTGTATTATATGAGAACAATATTCTAAATACATTTGAATTCATAGAAGTACTTATGTCAAAATCGATTTTTCAATGGCGGGGTAAACTATTTTTTAAAGATATGCAAATAATAGTTCATTTTGTGCTTTTTAGGTAAAAGTTCATCAAACTACAGTACAGGAGCATGGGGTTGAAACAAATCATAACCCTAATATATATATATATATATATATATATATATATATATATATATATATATATATATATATATATATATATATATATATATATATATATATATATATATATATATATATATATATATATATATATATATATATATATATATCTCAGTGTGTGTGCAATTTTATTTTAAACCTCAACTTTTATTGAGCAAACGTTATTATTTGTTGTCATTAATAGAAAGAAGTGGTTTATGAGCGTCATTTTTCACTGAAGAGTGTAATACCATTTTTCAAACTTGACCATTTTTCATTAGATATGATAATGGCAGGTTTCTTTCTGTTGAAATTGATTTCGACAACGTTATTTCGAAACGTACGTCCGCAAACGGAAGCTGTTTTTGAATCGCAGCCAATTATGCCAGACAATTGAATTGGAAAAACTAAAAAAAAGTTTTGAAAAGTCTTAGCAAAACAGCAAAAGTTAACCTCTTGGAAAACTTAGAGTTGACTTAAAAGACTAAGAGTGTTTGATAAATACTTTATTGACAAAAAATATGTTTAATGCTATAAGCTACTGTTCCTAAATGAGGGTTTTGGGTGATGTTATTTGTTGAAACGCAAAGAAGAGGATAATTGTATCTGGAATTTGATAAGGAATGCAACTCTCTGTGCCCAGTTAATTTACAAAGTACTCACATTTTATTTGTCCAGTGTTTATTTCGCGTTGGAAACAAAAGCTTTGTTGTCTAAACGAAACTTATTTTACAGTATTTTAAAAACAGATAAACTATAGGCTGGAAAATATATATATATATATATATATACACATACACCAAAACACACGCACACATATAAACAACCACATATATTAAGTATGAGTGTGTTAATTAGCTATATATATATATATATATATATATATATATATATATATATATATATATATATATATATATATATATATATATATATATATATATATATATACATACATAGATACTCTTATACGAGCATGAGACTTTGTATTTGAAAATAATACATCTTGAAATAGCTATATCGATGGCTCCGCGCAAAATCGGACTATCTGCAATCTCCGCCAAAAACAAAATTGGCATATCTGCAATCTCCGCGTAAAACAAAATTGGACTATCTGCATTTTCCGCCAGCTTTATTTTTGAACTATCTGCATTCTCCGGGCGTTCAAAGTTTTTATTGCATGAAATTATGCGCCTTGTCAAAATGTGATTTCACTACAAATGGCAGATCTCATGAAATAAGTTGTTAATAAGAAGACAGTAATTGCATTATTCTCCATCTATTCCTGAGATATAAATCTGTTTAAGTTTTAACACAAAGTTTCACTTGCCACATTTGATTTTGTTTAGAAGTAATTATTTTAAATAGTTATATGACATATGGTATGTTAATGCAAATGAAAAATTTACAATATTTTTAGAACATCATTTTAGCGGCTAAAATAAGAACAGTCTGCATCTACTTTAATCTCAAGTCTGAACTTAGTAAGCGTATACACATCATGAATTGATCAAAGTGTAGCTGATCGCAAAACCAATTTTATGTATTCAAATTTAATTTGAAATTAAAATGCTGCTGGATTAAGAAAACGTTTTACAGTTTTACGAGGCTTATTCGAAACATTGTTTGGTGTTTTTCAAGTTTGTCTATTTTCAACAGAAAAAAAAAAGTAGTGTTACTGTGTTATCTATATTATATAGGTATACTATATAGCATATAGCAGTCAGTCATGTTTTGGTTAAATGTGAAAATAACAAGTTGGTTTGTTTAGCTTCAAAAATTAATTAATTCAAGTGTATTATTGCTATCGTCATATAAAATATGTTAGATCTTAAAAATATGTTAGGACTACAAAATTATAGATGTTTTTAGATAAGTTGTGTTTGTATGTTAAATTATAATTTCTAAAGTTAAAAGTTACCTAAATGTGACTATAATTTAAATTCAAGTAATTAATATTGTTTATTACAAATGTGATAATTTATTATATTGGGTATACTGTAAAAGTAATAAAAGCCTGATATTCAGATCAATGTGCAAGTTAAGGATATGTTTATTTAAAACAGCAGTTTTTTGTTATTTTGTAATTATTCTTTTTAGAAAAAATACAGCTATTTTTGATTGTATCATAGTTATTACTATCATAGTAAAAAAATTACAACCCTTTTTTATATATCATTACATCCCAAAGTCTTGGATATAAAAAAATTATCAAATATAATTGGACCAAAATTGTTTGATCATCACTGCAGTTGAGGTGACATCTGATTAAACCAATGTTTAATGGTTTAGAGCTGAAATCCAACTGAACCTTAGGTTCAGTTTGATTTTGATCCTAATTATTGATAAACCAAGTTTAAGAAAAGTTGGAAACCATAATGTTTAATACTCATGCATGAGTTTTTAACTAGTTTGTGTTCAGTTAAGTAGCATCTCCAAAAAAGAATGGTTTTAAGTAGACAACAAAGAAAACTCCACATAGTTTGATTGGTTTATGAACAAAAATAGGTTAATAACAATAATTTTGTTAGTTACGATCTAGGTTACAATATATATATATATATATATATATATATTGTAACCTATATATATATATTGTAACCATTTTTTTAAATATTTTTCCTAAAAAAAGTGCTGTATTATATATAGTCAAAAGGCGGTTCTGACGCATTGACCCCTTTCTATACTTAAGGAATTCAAGATGGCGTTGTATTTTTAATTTTCTGCAATCATGAATTGTGCATTGTGATTTATAGAAATACCGCATTAACATTTTTATAATATAGTGATTTGCTATAGTTAATGTTTTCAGGATGGCATTGTGTTCCGAGTTTATATTTAATCATCATGTCCGAAGAGTTGATCATAGTTCATAAATGTAAAGCATGGTTTTAGTTTGTAGTGTCCAAGGGCCAGGGTGTGAATTCCGTCTTCCAAGATGTGCCTTTTGTCATCGTTAGCGCTGAGTGCTACTTTGTTGATTTCTTCGGTGTAGACATCGTGATGACGTGATCGGAAGACGTTCATGGTGGTGAGTTTTTCTTGTTTAGTCATTAAGCAGTCGTAGTAGTCTTGATGAGTGATGTGATTTTTAACAATGCACTTCTTAACACCTTTGCATTTTTTATGTTCTTGATCATCTATTTCTTCAGGGATGTAGTAAGAGTAGAGTTTGGGTCGAAGACCAACAAACTGCGTGATTTGCTTTCCACCGGTTTCATCTTTGAACTTGCCAATGATCTTTTTATTTTCGCCTACTTTGAATCCAGCGTTTTGAATGGCGGGATGATCTTTAGGAAAGTCGCTCGTGTCAAATTTTTCAAGTACATCTGCGGCAATGTCTTCGTAAAAATCATCTGTTTTGATTTCGTAAATGAGCGAGTCAGTGTCGGTCATGAGTAGTTTTGCACGATCGTCGTATTTAGGCTTGATGTAGTCATAGTGGTGTTCAAACATGAGTGTTTTGCTCAAATCGAGGATGCTCATTCCCAAGTAAACGGGTTTGTCGTAAGTGACTTGTGTTTTCTTCATATGAATTGCGATGAGTTTTTCATCAAAAATGGTGTACCGATCATATCGAGGGCTTTTGGATAATTTTAAGGCTTCTTTTTTAGTGGTGACCAGTTTAATATCGACATGCTTTAGAATGTTTTCCATGGTTTTACCAAAGACGGAGTTGTTCATGAGTTTGAAAAAATCCTTCTCAAATTCGTTTTTAGCGACTTTTCTTTTATTGGTGTTGAGGTCGATGTATTGTTTCATAAAAGGTTCTTCTTCAAAGGTGATACCACGATGAATTTTGGTGATGACTAAACCCAACCGTTCATAGAGTTTTAGGTTTTCGTGGTGAATGATATATTTTTCTTTGTTGTTTAAATTGGGAACGAGCTTGTCGACTTTATTAATTTTTAATCTTTCAGGAGCTAAAGGATAGTCATTATGTGTATCGTGAAGACTTTTAGGATAATCCAAGTCCACTTCGAGAATGCAAGGCATGGATTTCCAATTTAAAAGTTCCTCTTCAGTCATCCATCTGAATCCTCTAACAGGGAGAGGTTTGCTCATGGCCCATCCATATAAATTATTAGCGTCTAAATACTGAATGAATTTCGAAGGTTGTGAAGGATCATAGTTTTTCATGTATTTGTTATTAGCGTTTCCAAGTCGATTCGAGATCATGCATATTCCGCCGCGTATTCCTCTTTGAACCATGAGAAGCATATCAATATCGGTTATTAAGTCCAATTTAATTTTAGTTTCCTTTAACATAGCGTCCCAAGCCAAACCAGGAGAGGTGTAATACCAAAGAGGGTCTAGACCGTAATTTTCTATGCAAGTGTCTCTGAAATTTTCAAAGACATCAGCTAAAATGAGCACGTCTGAGATGTTGTACAGCTCGTGGTAATCTTTAAACGTTTCACATCCAAATACGTTCCAAACGTTTTGCGCATGCGCGTAGTCTTCATCGCTGATGTGTTTATCGTCTAGTTTAGAGTAAAAGGCTTCTTTGGGTGGCAATTGTGTTTCAGAGAATTTTTTAATGGAGTCCACCCATTCGTAAGGGTAAATGCCTTTTCTTAATAGCAAATCTCGTTTTGCTCCGCTGTGGAATGAATTTAAGTTTTTGCACATGATGTCTCCTTTTTTAGATCTTCTATGAGCGCAATCTTCACAATTGTCTTTACATTTGTATTTTTTACCTTTCTTAACCATACAGTCCTTTTTGCATGTTTTTGGATCTAATTTTGAGCACTCCTCACACAAATCTTTAACAAGGTTGTCAGTTAAATCTTTTAAAGGGCTTGACATGAACCTGTAGCTGTCAACGAACCGTAAATCTCTATACACTATTTTTGGTTTACCTTTCTTATCAATAGAATCTCTCACTTTGATGCTTTTTGTGAAGCTGATATATTTTTCTTCATTGTTGGGTATACAAGTGATCTTTCCTTTTTTTCCACCTAATTTCTTGATGAACAAATGGCTGTCATAGCCAGACAAGTTATGAAAGACAACGGGAATAAATTTTGGAATTTTATAATCCAAGTTGCATTTCTTATGAGCAGCACCACGGTACTTTCCAGTCAAATGGCAGTGATCCCATACTTTATCACCGTTAAGATCTTTTTTGCAAATATGGCATTGGGTAGCAGCCTCAAAATTCTTTTTATCCTCATTAGTCTCTATTCTCTTATTTTTCCATTGTTCTTGCCGTGAATAACTATCGTCACAAATCTTTATAAAGTTAGCTTCAAGCATGGTAACAAATTTTTGAGCCACGTCGTCATCATCACTTTCTGCTGTATACGTTTCAAGCTTTCCCTTGTAAATGGTTTCGTCGTAGCATTTGATATAATAGACGATGGAGCTTGGAACATGCTTTTGACATTTTTTGGTATATGACTCTTTATTATTATACTCAGTGTTGTCATCGATAGGTTTGATGAAACTTTCAAAGTCGGCATAGACGCAGTACGGAACTCTCATACTATTGTTGTAGTTTTTAAACTCAAGGGTCGACCCTTCTTTTGGAAGTTCGATTCTCATAGGCGCGTTATCATAGCAGTATTTTCGATGAATTTGGAGCTTTTCTTGTTGGTCATAGCCGTGCATGCACCTTCTGCAAAAATATCTTTTATGTTGATGTTTTGATGCTGAAGAACGAGCAAACCGACTGAAATTTTTAATGAGGCAATAATGGCTGTTTTCTTCGTTTGAAATATACAACAAATCAACACAGTGTTTTCGATCATGAAATTTAGATATTTGCATAGGTTGAGGTTTATTCATTTCGTAGTGAAAGACGTTCACGCTGATGTCAGGATTATTCACTTCAAACTTTTCGATTTGAGTTGTCTTTATAGGAAATTCCATTCCATTCCAATTAAGCTCTTTAGATTTTTCAATCAACTCATTATCAATTCTTTCATTGTCTCTATTTTTAAGATTCAAAGCTCTGGTGACGCACCACTTGAAACATTGATCGTCATCGTTTTTCATGTTGATGATGGCTTTTTTGTTTTTCAACTTGTTAGGCAGCTCCATGTAGGAAGAACCCTTGAAAGGTTCATAATCGATAAATCTGATATCCATTTTTAAAATCTTTGACAAGACGCAATTGGATCCCATCTTGTTGTAATTAGCGCTTCGCTCCAAGATTTTTTCTTCCATTTGACTCACAACCGTTCTTACATCTGTACCCTCCAATATAATTTTCAAGTTGGATGAAAAGTGAGCCATCTGAGTAGTCTCTTCACCTGTTAAGATGCTTACGCGAGTCATTTCACAGATTAAAACAATTCTTACCTTTGTGTTTCTTTCTCCTTCTATGGTTTGAATGACCGACTCTCTCACCAAGTTTAAAAAAGGAACAATGTCTTGGTATTGAGAAGAAGGCGTGTAAGAAAATAGTCTAGCAGCATTCTCAACCGAATGCTCAGTCATTTTAAACTTTACTGTAAATGGTTTTGACACTGGCTGTTTATACACTGTTCTTAATACAAGTGATTTGATAGACTTTACCTTTTTATCGATTTGTTTTGCTGATTCGTTTACCTTCTTCTTGACTACTTCAGGAACGTAGGGTTCTATCCATTCTTTAATATCATTAAACTTAGTTTTAACATAGGACGCAACACTTTTTGCAGCTGCCGTCATAGTTGAAAATAAAGGTCTTGGTGGAACGGCTGGTTTTGGCGTCATGACAGGTGATGAATCTGAAACAGGCTCACCAAGGATGTGAATTGGTCTTTGCAAATGAATTGGTTTCGGAGCAATAGGAGGTTTTACAACAGCAGGTCTTGGTGGAATGATCGCTGGTTTCGGAGCTATAGGAGGCTTTATCACTGTAGAAGAAACAAACCTTACTTTTGTCGGTTTTACAGAAACTTTTGTTGGTTTTACAGAAACTTTTACAGGTGGTTTAACAAACCTAACCACGGTAGCATTAACAGGCAACGGTCTTGCCTCAGTTGTTCGTCTACGAAAAGAAGCAGGAGCAGAGACAACTCTAGGAGGCTGCAAAGCCATTATAAGTTCCTCCTTTCTCATTTTAGAATATCCTTTTATCTTTCGCTCTTTAGCAATCTCTTTTAATTCTTTCACCGTTTTACTTTCCATTTTTATTACGGAAAGATTTTTGTTTAAGTCACTTTCAATTTTTCGCTCTTTGGCGTTAGTTTTTGCTTTTTGCTTTTTAGCATCAGTTTTATCACCCATTTTATTAATGGAAAGATTTTTTTCGATGCATTCAATTTTTCGTTCTTTAGCAATTAATTCTGGTTTTGAAGAATAGATACTCATTTTATCTCTGCCGTGATTTTCTTTAAGTCAATTCAATTTTTTTTAAATCTTGGCACACTTTCAGCATATTTTCTTCTTCGAAAAGTTTTTACCGTTTTTTAATTCTTTTTGAGGGAGAATTAAAAATTTATGAAACAAGATAATTGGCAAAAATTTCGCTTATTGAGTCGTATACATGTGCTTGACCCATTTCATCAAATCTAATCGTATACTTTCTTCCCCACTCGTCATGTGCAGTAAATTCGCATCCAGCCGCATGAATTTCTTTTTCTTCATCAAACAGATGCGCACGACCCATGGTATCAAATTCAATCACATACTTCCTCTCCATCTTTTTTAATGCCGTGATTTTCTTTAAGTCAATTCAATTTTTTTAAATCTTGGCACACCTTCAGCATCGTTTTTCAAAAAGATCACGTAAAGACCTGCATTAAATGTTTTAAGGCCTTAGACTCTATGATAAAGATCACACCAAGAAATTTTTTAACATGTTAAAAGTTAAAAAATCAATTTTGCTGCTTTTTACGTTTTTCAAGCTTTTCAGAATTTAAAAATTCAATCTTGATTCCATCATCCACCTTTCCATCTCGACGCTCTAAATATCTCCATCCACGTCCAGTCCCTGCCATCGCTTTGTAAAGAGACTTGTATTCAGTCACCTCACCCGTTTCAATGTTGGTTATTCTCACAGTGATGGGTTTTTTCTTAACTAAACTAAGCCATTCCCATTTTGGATCAACAGGTTTTTTTTCTTTTGGAGGAGGCTTTACTTTTTTTTCTTTTGCTCTTTCCAAAATCTCATCTTTACTGATCAAATTATTTTCAACCGCAAGCATCATCAACGTTATTAAATCATCTGCTGTTTTACTAACACCGTTTTCATTCAACAAATTTTTCAAATACGATGTTGTATATCTCATTTTATTATACCAAGATTTTTTTTAAGTCAATTCAATTTTTTCCCGAAAAGATATCTTAATAAACAGCAGTCATGTTGGTTCCATCTGAAACAAATTTAAGCAATTTATCAGAGATCACCACTGCAAAAATAACTGTATTTGCAATAGTTGAAGTTCGAAATTTAAGGTTTACCACTAATTCAGCTGTTTCCGACGCCACTCTTTCTTTTTGCTTGCTGATATCCACAAAGAACAACGGATATAATTTTATATATTCAAGCAAGCTTAACCCAGATTGACAAACAAGTTCATTTGTGCCGTAATATTTTTCATCAAAAGAGAACGCATCTGAATAAGCCATGACCACTCTCTTTTCTCCAAAATTCAAGTCGTAATTGTAATTTGGATACTTTATTCCGTTAACAGTCACGTAAAAATTGCTAACATCACAATGGTCGAATAGTGATGGATTAACTGTTTGACTGGAATTTCTGTTTGTCTGAAGTCCGAACAAGATAAATCTTGGAATGCTTTTGTCAGTAACTCTTCCAAGCGACCAGGTAAATTCTGTTTGACCGGCTGGAATAAGCTGTCTTTCACATTTGTTTGATTTATAAGCCACTTGAATGGGGATTTTTTGAGCTATTAAATTCATGAAATCAGTCTTTTTCGAAATATCCAATTCAACGCGAGGCATATAAAGTCTGAACTTTTTAAGGTTGATCATTCCTCCACTAACGCTCTCCGCTCTATAAATCGCATCATCACATTCTTTCTTTGTAAAGGTGATGGTATGCCTAAACCCATAAACAACTTTGTCATAGGTTTCGCAAAATCCAAAAATGTGTTTCAACGGAATTTTAAACGAAAAAGCTCCAACGGATGTAGTGTCTGCAAACAAGTGGTCTCGTCTAACATTGAATCCTGAATTTCCAACAAGATTTGACGTATCCATATACCACATCTGTTTTAATCCATCAGCAAACTGAAATCCATAAGGATATTTCATCAATCCAAGTATGGTGGTGGCTGGACCTGGATACATCACTCTTTCCACTTGCTCTCCCGACAAGTCATAAGTCACATCATTAAACAAATACATCAAAGCGTTGTTCACCAGTGCAATGTTGTCTTTAGCATCATAAAAGGTTCCATCGCTCTTTTTCAACACTCCTTCAATAAGAATGTAAGCCTCTGATGGTACTGTTTGAATCGATTGACAGTCAATCTCAAAAGTAATCGTGCCTGAAGAATTTAAATCGAGATTGGTTGGAAGGTACTCAAAAAAATCAACTTTTTCAATACCAATATCATACTCTGGGTTCTCAGTAACTCTTAATCGCTCAGTACTTATCATTTTTTATATAATAAAAAAAAATTATTTAATTCATTTAAATGTCTCTCATTGCAAGTCATCGCAACAAAATGCTATCTTCATACTATTTTCATGCCCTGCCCCATTTTCACCAGATCTTGGATTCGAATCGCGTTCTTTTTAGACATTTTCTTAATTTGAATAGATGAACCAGTCTTTAATTTTTCAATGGTCTTTTTACCTTTATCAATAGCCACGTCTTTAGCAGCGGAGATGGCTGAAAGGGCTAACTCTGTCCCAGCAGATTTTGCAGCTGTAATCGCTTCTTTTCCAATTTTACTTGTAGCAGCATTTTTAAGCAAATTCACTGTTGCTTTTGACACACTTGACGCAGCTGCTCTTTTTATGAAATTTTTAATCATGTCCACAATACCACCTCCTCCAACAACGTTCTTTTTCACATATCTTCTTTTGTTCACAATGAGCATTTTTTAAATAAAACAATTTTTTTAAATAATTTTATCAATAGCCTTCATTAACGATTTATATTCCTCTTTATTAATCTCCCCTTGTCTCAACAGCTCATCGCAAATAGCAACAGCCACATTTCTTGATCCTGTATTCCCAGCATGCCATGCAGCAATACTCAATTCAAGCTTTTCTACCAACGCATTAGGATCACCTGGAAGAATAATAACACCACGACCTTTTATGCCCTTTTCAATACGCATCATTTTTTCCCAAATAGGAGCAATAAGTTGCTGATACTTTGGTCTTCTTGATGATTTCGGTTTATGCGGTTGCGAATCAGATCTTATAGCATCACTATCCATTAAAATTTTTTCATAATTTTGCAAATCTTCATCGGTATAGCTCTTTGGTATTGTTAATTCACTCATCAGCTCCCAAAGACCTTTTGTTCCTTCATACTTTTCTCCTCCGACAACGATATCATCTCCATCTATTTCAACCTCCATTTTTCCAATATACATTTTATCTCCAACTTTGTTCACTTCGAAAGGCCTTTTCTTTTTTTGATCGACTGACAGGCTCTTGATCATCTTTTCATTGCTCTCTATGATCGGCTTGAACAGCTTGCTCACATCAGCTTGAAAATTCGTATCTGAAATGTTGTCGTTGATGCTGTTCTGATAAATCCTCTTTCGTCTGTCATTAATTTCTTTCACAATTTCATCCCTTTTATTCAGGTCTTGTATTTTAAAGAAAAACATCTTTTTAAAATACGTGGAAAAAAAACATAAATTGGTTTTTACGACTACGTTGATCCTTTCTTAAAATACGTGGAAAAATACATAAATTGGTTTTTACGACTACGTTGATCCTTTCTTAAACAAATTGTTAAACGTTTGAATCGCGTCTTCTCGTCCTTTTTGGATTAAGTTTTCTTTAGTAACTTCATCTATTCCCTTTTTGGTTTTGGTTCGTATTTCATCCATCAAGGATTTAAATTTTTGAAGCTCCCCAAGAATCAATTGAAACTCTGAATCGCTTATTTTTCCGTCTATCAACGCTTTGGAAATGTGCTCGCTGATGGTGTTCAATTTTGACTCTGCCAAAACTTTGATCTTTTCATGCTTCTCCGCTTTTAATACCATCTTTTTATTCACTTGTTCTCCTACAATGGACAAAAAGCCCATTCCAATAGCCGCACCTTCACACGCAATTGCTACTGGACTGGCAATAATCGTAGACAAAAGCCCTATTCCAGTCGCACCTAGTGCTATACATAATCCTTGCATCACATTGTCCACATTCGAAATGATTCTAAACACGCGATGGTACTTTTTGCTTAGATGAACTCTTTTTGCTTTTTCACTCTCTATCTCTTTTTGTATCTCGCTTATTTTCTGAAGCCGGTAACTATGTCCTTCATCTATAGGAGCTGTTGGAAGAACTGGATAAAGTTTTTCATTCAATATTTCCATTTTTTATTAATAAAAATTATTTTAAATCAATGTAACTAATCTTACAAAGTTTTTCTCCTTTTTTAACAATCACGTCCTGTTTGCTGTTACTATTCACGTCCATAATAACATCATCTACAGACTCTGAAATAATAACTTCGTTTTTTCTATAATTCAATTGATCAGTAATTTTATTCATTAATGTTATCACTGCAACACCTTTCTCCAAATTCAGCCCAATGGATAAAGCTATCATTGTATGTGAGAGAGCAGCAAATTTAATGTCTTTCTGAGCAAAAATCTCATATTGTTCGTTAACGTTGAAATAAGGTGGATGATCTAACGTTTTCGTAGACACAATAATGTTGTTTGGTCTTCTTTCCTCCAACTCTCTAACCCTCTCTTCCAAAATTTTTAATTGCAAATCCAAACTGTGGACTTCTGCTGATACAACATTTCTAAAAAACTTGTGAGGAGCATGCATTTTACATATTAAAAATAAATTTTTAGATCATTTTTGCAAACTTAACAATTCATTATTATCTACCCATGAATTAAACGAGTCTGGATATCCCAACCATTTGACTAACGACTTGCTCTTGGTTTTGCGAATGATTTTTTCAATTCTGAATATGTCTTGATGCGTCTTTTGCATCTCCTGCTCGTAAAAGGTGCCTTGAATTTCTTCACCGTTAGCGTCAGAGATTTTATACGTAGGCGGATTCGAATACTGAACTTTTGACACTGTAAAAACCTCCTCAGTCCATCTCGGCGTATACCCCTTTTCAAAATGAGACTTCTTTTTTGCAATCCGCACTTGATCACCCATGGAAAATTTTGGTTTTGCTGGTAATGTTTGATCCTTTCCATACAGATTCCACCATACCCTATATTTATTCTTTTCATCGCTAGCTTCCACTGGTGTCATTTTGATGGAAGAATGCTTTGTGTTGTTGTAATTTTTCACCATCTCATCCAATACGTCAATGTATTTATTGGTATTGTTGGCTGAAAAATATTTAAACATTCTCTCTTTCATTGTTCTATTCCATCGCTCGACAACACAACTTTTTTCCTCGTTTTCAGTGAAGTATAATTGCACACCCAACGCTCTCACGTGCTTGTTGTAAAACTCTTTTCCTTTATCTACCCACAATTTGACGCATTTTCTTTCACCAAAAATCTTTTTTAACGATTCTGCCACTTCAAGACCCGTTTTGCTTTTTAACGGAACGATCCATCCATACTTTGAAAACACGTCGATCACCATGAGTAAATATTTTACGCCCTTGTTGAATTTTGAAAACGATTGCATATCCACCAAATCTGCGGCCCATATTTCATCAATGTCGTTTACAATCACCCTTCTTCTTTTAAAATGATGAATCACCGGTTTATGAAGCTCCTCTGCAAGCTGATCCGTCCATTTCAAATCACTCACACCTAATCCGAATTTGGCTTTGGCTTTGATGATGGGTTCGATGATTTTTCGCTCGCTTATTTCTTTTTGAGTAGGATTTTGTATAGAATCCATTTCTTCAAGCATCATTCGATCTGCTAAATTTCTGTTTTGCTTGTCGTTAAAATACTTGTAAGCTAAATCATGGTGATATGCAGCATTGTCCAATCTATCCACCGGTTTGCTCCACTCTTGATACATATCCGTGGAAGTGAGCCTTTTATCTAAATTGGTACCAGGTCCTGCAAAGTTCATACCTGGAACGTGCATTTCTCCTGGAAACTTTGCCCATGGAAGCTTTATTTTTTTTGAAAAATTGTTGATCGATTCCACCAAGTCTCCTCCATTAACCGCATGCGAAGATGATCCATGCGATGAAACAAACTTACATTTGCTTATCCCACAAGAGTTGCATATTCCTTTCAATATAGGTCTGTTGTTTTTTGTGATCTCGTTTTTCAAGTGAATGGTTTCAGTCTCTCTTCTACACTTAACGCAGTACATTTTTAACATATATAAAAACCTTTTAAATATAAAAAATGGAAGTGATGAAATTGTCATGTAAAATTGGGAAAACCAAAAGAAACAACAGCGCGCTTTTACCTAGAAGTATACGTGGAATCATTGTTGGAAAGTCTGGTTGCGGAAAAACAACGTTACTACTCAATTTACTTTTAAGACCTGGCTGGCTAGATTACAGCCGCTTGCAAGTCTTTGGCAAATCCCTTTTTCAACCTGAATACAAAATACTCAAAAGATCATTCGAAAATAAACTTCCTAAAAAGGATATTGTTGATTTGTTAACTGATGATGTACAAGACGAAATGGAAAAATTGAATTTAAACCCTGAAGATGTTATTGAGGAAATTTCAAAAAAATATTCCGACAATGATGATATGGAGTGTAAATTTTTCGAAACGGCTGATGATGTACCTGAACCTGAATCCTTAGACTCAACCAAAAACAATTTGATGATCTTTGACGATTTGCAATTGACCAATCAAAGCAAGTGTGAAAAATATTACATCCGAGGAAGACATTCCAACGTCGACTGCTTTTACCTCGCTCAAAATTATTTCGAGATTCCAAGACATACCATCAGAGAAAATGCTAACTTTATTTGCCTCTTTAAACAAGACCAAAAAAGCGTTAATCACATTTATCAAGATCACGTTTCCTGTGATATGAAAATAGAAAAATTTAAAGCCTTTTGCAATCATTGCTGGAATGAACCTCACGGATTTGCCGTCATCGATCTCTCTTCTAAAAAGAACGAGGGAAAGTACCGAAGCGGATTTGACGATTTTTTATTTTTCTAAAACAATTTAAAAAATAATTCTTATTTAAAAAATGTCAGGTATAATCATCGATGTAGATGGAAAATCAAGTGTTATCACCACTGATTTTTTGGATAAAATCGTTTTTGACGAAGGAAAAAGTTATGAAATGGCTTTTCTCGGTCTTGAGACTTACAACAGCATTCCAAATGTAAACAGTAAAAACAATTCTTTCAAATACAGCATGAACAATGGAGCTAATTGGGAGAACATTATCATTCCATTAGGAAACTATGAGATTAAAGGCATCAATGAGTATTTGCAAAAGTCTATTTTAAACACAATAAAAACAGCTCAACGTGGAAGTTATATTATTGCAAATAAAATTAATTACTCTCCAAACAACCTTCAAATTGGAATCAATCTTAATACTTTAAAATCAACCATTAAACTTGGCTTGAATTATTTGATTGACTTTAATGTGGAGAATAGCATCTCTTCAGTTTTAGGGTTTACTAAAAGAAAATTAAATTCCAATTCCGAATACGAGTCGGATCATATCGTTAGAATTTCAAGCATTAACACCATCAGAATCGTTAACAACGTTATCGGATCATCCTATATTAATGGAACCCAATTAAATTGCATTTACTCCTTTTATCCAAATGTTAGTCCTGGCTATAAAATCATCGAGAGACCAATGCATTTGATTTATCTTCCTGTTAAACTGTTTGAAATTTCAACAATGGTTACTCGCATCATTGATCAGAATGGAGATTTGGTTGATTTTCGTGGAGAGGATATTACAATGCGATATCATATTCGAGAAGTGAAATAAATAATTTTTTAATACATAAAAATGAGCAATTATCAAAACATCAAAATTAACATCTCGCAGAGTCAATCTGATAAAATTAAAAAAGCCATGCATGATAAAACCGATACTAGCATTAAGCTTTCTCATCAAGACTTGAACGGTAAACATGTTCTCGCCATCACTAATTCGCAATTGAACAAAATTAGAAAAGCGTATGAAGCTGGTAAAGGAGTCACTCTTAAATTGAGCAAAAGACAAATTGCATACAACTCAACCATTGAAGGCGGATTCATCGGAGCTCTTTTACCGTTATTAGGCATGTTAGGTAGTACACTTGCCACAAAGGTTGTTCCTGCTCTCGCCACAGGATTGTTAGCAGGTGTAGGATCTTCTGCTGGCTCTGCTATGGTTGATAAAATTGCCGGAAGAGGAATCGTTTACTTGAAAAAGAATGGAAATGGAATGAAGATAAAAACTTTAGGTGGAGAAGGATTGTTTATCACCCCATGGACTAAAAATGTTCACGGTGATGGACTCTTCATTAAAACTGGGAAAGGTTATCAATCTGTTGGAGCTGGTTTATTACTCGGACCTAACTCACCCTTTAATAGCATACCCTTTTTAGGTGCTATTCTATGAAAATCGCTTGTTAAAAAATTCGGATAAACTTTTTAAGAAATTAAAAAAATGATCGACTTTCAATGGATTGACGTAGAAGGAATTGTTTTACCTAATGAAGCTTTAACTAACTTTCAATTGATAAAGGCTGCTAAACAGTTAAAATTGAAAAACTTTCGAGGTGTTTTTGTGAGGGATGATTTATCAAAAAAGACAATGAAAAAAGAATGTGGAATTGTCAACACAGGAGATTCAAGCACAGATGGATTTCATTGGGTGTGTTGGTTTAAAGACGGTGACAAAAAGTATAGTTTTGATTCTTACGCTCAGCCTCCTCTTGTTGAGCTGGTCGACTACTTGAAAAGTCCAGTTTATTATAACAGTGAAAGAGTACAATTTGGTAACACTTCTTATTGCGGCCATTTGTGTCTTTACGTCTTGAAAAAATTGAATGAAGGTCTTGACTTTCAAGAAGTTATCAATACCTTGTGGTGACTGCTTAATGAACGGAAATGAACAACTTGCAACCATGAACGTTTTCAGATCTCATCTTCACGACGTTTACACCGAAGAAATTAACAAGGTCGCACTCAGCGCTAACGACGACAAAAGAATTATCTTAGATGACGGAATTCACACCCTGGCCCTTGGACACTACAAACTAAAACCATGCTTTACATTTATGAACTATGATCAACTCTTCGGACATGATGATTAAATATAAACTCGGAACACAATGCCATCCTGAAAACATTAACTATAGCAAATCACTATATTATAAAAATGTTAATGCGGTATTTCTATAAATCACAATGCACAATTCATGATTGCAGAAAATTAAAAATACAACGCCATCTTGAATTCCTTAAGTATAGAAAGGGGTCAATGCGTCAGAACCGCCTTTTGACTATATATTGTATTTTCATAAATTTAGACTTTTTTGGTAAACTCAAGATTAATGAAAATAAAAGAACATGTTTTTAAATAGATTTTATTTATTTTAATGTAAAATATGAATCACAAGGTTTTCAGTCTTAAAATAAAGGAACTTAGGTCGTTTTTTTATTGTCAAAAAAATATTCGACCAAACACATTGTTTGTTTCATAAGAAGTTATTATATAACAAAACAATTATTTTAATACTTTGTTGGGCCTCCCTTTGCTTGGATTACAGCTTCTAGACGTCTAGGCATTGATTCAACTAAAGATTTTGTTTCTTCTGGTTGAATCTTTTCCCAGGCTTCTTCAATTGCCACTTTTAAGGGTCTTTTTTGGAAAATGACCGATCTCCAATTTTTCGGTCTAAAATTTCCCACAAATGTTCAATGGGATTAAGGTCCGGTGATTGTGCGGGCCATTCCAAGACCTCAAGATTATTTTCAGCAAACCACTCCTTGGTTTTAGTGGCACTATGCTTGGATCGTTATCTTGCTGAAATGTAAAATCAGATCCTAGCCGAAGTTTTCGAGCAGACGACTTCAAATATTGCCTTAATATGTTTCTGTATTGCACCTGATCCATTAAAGTATCAATAAATTGGAGTTTTCCGACACCCTTCCAAGCCATTGAACCCCATACCATCACGTTACCGCCGCCATACTTGGCAGTTCCTCTCACGCAGCTTAATTTGTAGGCTTCTCCGGCTTTTCTCCAAACTTTTTGGGCTCCATCAGATGACTTTAAGTTGAATTTCGATTCGTCGCTCCACAGGATCTTTTTCCAGAAACTTAACGGCATGTTTTTGAACTTCTTAGCAAACTCCAATCTTCGTTTCATGTGTTTCTTACTCAAATATGGTTTATTACGCACAAGTCGTCCTTGAAATCCCTGGTCTCGGATACGATTTCTGATTGTCTGATGGGATAATTTGATTCCATAATTCTCTTCAGCTTGCTCAGCCAGTTTTCGAGCAGAAATGAAGCGATTTTTCTTGACTTGTATAATTAAGTTTCTATCAAAACTCTTAGAAGTCTTTTTTTTGCGACCCTGCCCTTCTTTTGTGGCTGTTGTTCCAATTAAATTATACTTCTTCATTATGTCGGATACTGTATTATGAGGAATTCCAGTCTCTTGCTGCACCTGACGATTGGTTTTACCCCGATTGACTAGATCAACAGCTAAATTTCTCTGAGAAACAGTCCAGTGACGTTTACCTCCCACCATTTTACTTAAAAAAGCAAGAAACCTTTTTTTTATACATAAAAAACAGTTTTTTGTTATACAATTTCATTAATTGTATAAAAATTTGCTAAAATATTTCAACGAATTTCACATAAAATTAATTAAACTTACCTAAATATCGCTTGGTCGGATAATTTTTTTACAAGCCTAATCAATACTAAGTTCCTCTTAGGACAAATAATAAACCAACTGAAGCATGAATCAAAAAATATGAACGCTAAATAACATACTATTCCCAATAGAATTAAAATGACAGACAAAGTAAGTATCGCTATTCATTGTTTTTATTATAATTTAGAGCGTAAACATTTTTTTTTGGGAAAAACTTGTTTGGTCGGATAATTTTTTGAGACACTGTATATATATATATACATATATATATACATACATATATTTATATATACACGTATAGTATATATATATACATACATATATTTATACATACACAAAATTATTGTGATATGTGTATATATATATATATATATATAAATTAGCAAAAATACTTATCTAATTTTTTCTTTGACAGCTTGTTTTACCATCAGTAGGTTCATCAGGAAGTCTGATGAACCTAGTGATGGTGAAAGATAAGTTTATAAATATATAAGGTTAATATATAACATGTTAACTAATGATTAATTTGTTAACCTTCCTGATTACTTATTGATGGTGAAACAAGTTGTGGAAGAAAAAATTAGATAAGTGTTTTTACTAATTTATTATTGCTCTGCTCTTTAAGACCATTGAGCACTCTATTTATAGAATACACTAACATAGTTTATATATATATATACACACAGGGTGTCTGCCAATATTATAAGTTGGATTTCCCTAGCTTTTCCCTGATATTTACCTATTTCTCGTTTAGAAAAATGCTCTTCAACTGCAAAAATATAAACAATAATACAACCCACATTAAATATATCAAGAGAAGTTCATAAAACTATCTGCCAAATAAACTTTTAGATTTCTTGAACTATATACAACTTATTTAAGTTATAAAAGTTTGATAAAGACTCATCTTTCCTGATTTTTCTAAAATTTTACCTAATTTCTCTGATAATCCCCTGATTTTTTTGAAGATATCCGAATTCCCTGGCATTTCCCTGATTTCGCAGACATCCTGTCTATATTTATATGCAGATCTTGTGTATAAAGACCACTTAGCAACATTGCAACATAACATAACAAGAATTTAATTTGATCTAAACTTATTAGTCACAACAACAAGGCTAAATAAAATTGACAAAGTATGTATGATGAATTTAGCAATTAGTATGTAACATAACAATGTTTTGTTACATATGCTATATTATTATTAACAATAACATAAGTTATTTTTAACATATTTATCTTAACTAAAACTACTTGATTACTCACAAACTTAATCAAGTTATGATCAAGGTTTTGTGTTTAAATAATCGCTATTAATAAATGTTTAAATAATCGCTATTATTTAAAAAATTGTAGAATTTTATAAAAAACTTCAAATATTTAAAGAAACACCACCAAAAATTTATGCACCCGAAAAACGCAGATAGTCCAAAAATGTATCTGGAAAAAATGCAGATAGTCCAATTTTGTTTTACGCGGAGATTGCAGATATGCCAATTTTTTTTTTGGCGGAGATTGCAGATATGCCAAATTTGTTTTCCGCGGAGATTGCAGATAGTCCGATTTTGCGCGGAGCCATCGATACATATATATATGTATATATATATATATATATATATATATATATATATATATATATATATATATATATATATATAAAATATGTGCACACTACCTTTTATGAAGTAAAGTGCATTTATATTGATAAGCACCCATCTGAATGAACGATCCATTTTCTTTACCAAAGCAACACTTTTGATTAACTTTATTTAGATCTAACAAAGTTTAAAATACTTTTATTTGGAATGAAATTTAAAAAAACTTTCTTAAATATGCTTTTTAATCTTAACCAAGTGTTAATCACGGACTAGTCAATGCAGTTTCCGTTAAAAGCTATATTCTTAGTATGTAGGCCCTGCATTATGTAAAAGAGAAAATCAGCTCTATTTCAAAATATAACTTTAAATAAAACTGTTTCATTACTGTTATTAGTAGGTATTATGATTTCCGCTTAAATATTATTGACTTTTGCTACTGAATTTCTCCAAGCAAAAATGAAAACAATTTAAAACTTCAAACCAATTTCTCCATGCAAACATCAAAATAAATTTAGAACGTCAAAGCAATGTAGAAAAAAAGATCAGTTTTAAAGGCTAAGCTGGGTTTTATTATTCAGATAACTACAGATCCGATGCACTACCTGCGGCTCGGAGGCAAATTTGATAATTTAGGTGTTAGGTAATTCTGAACATACAAAAGTAACAAGAAAGCTTGAAATAAGTTTCCTTTTGGAAAATAAAACTTTACAACTATTGTGTTCGTCTTCAGCTTTTAAGATTAATCATACAGATATTATTAACACATTTCATTTTTATATTTGTAAACTACACATTCTAATACTTTACTTTATCGAATTCACAAATAGACTGCGCTGATTTTGCAAGTTACACACTTTGAAGTAGTATATTTTAAAGTAATACGTTAACTTAAAGATTAATGGCTGTTTACGAGTGTATGTATGCATATCTAATAAATTCAATTAAAATTTTTGCACTATTTACTCTATACCTGGTATTGATCGTTCTATGTATGAAAACAGTCCTTCAACGTAAAGCACGTTTTTCTGAACTGTAAACACCTTATTATTTAGAGTAAGCTCAAACCATCCAAAGTCTACAACTACAGATGTATTCGTCTTTCCAAAAGGTACCTCGCTTTTGTGAATATTGTATACAGAAGAAAACATTACATAAGAATCTATGAAAAGTTTGCGCACCTAAAAGAATATTACTGCTTGAAGTTGTAAATTAAAAATCTCATAGTTTGTAAAATATAAAAGAAAAATTGAAAAGTAGAAATCGAAAACAAGAAGTTCTACTAATGTTTATAGAATACTCCGCTTACGTACGTAAATTATAACATATTTGAGCTCCATTTGAATTGAGGTGGCATTTAAACTCAAATAATCTTAGCTAAATCTTTTAAACAACAGCGTATTCTCATGGTGCAGAAGGATAGTTACGTTCTGAAGATCAACCCGACAGTTTTCACTTGTTGCAATCTTCACGTTAATGTATACTTCTTCACTATTTAAAAAATATCGGTTAAATTACCAATAATTATTTTCAATTGAAAATGTTTTATTGCGCATTCAACAAAAATATTCTTCATATTTTTATTTTCAAATAGTTTTAAGAAACATTCAACTTTATACTTGGTAATGTTGCTGGATAGATTTGCAATTAAGCCACAATTCCTCTTATCTATATTAAAAACAAACATAAACAAGCTGGAATAAACCAATTTACAGAAAAATCATAAAAAAATTAGTTATTTTTTTCTTATTAAAAAATGCTATCAATCAATCTGCTAAAGTCCAAAAGGAAGAAACAAACTTAAAGTTTAAAGTCAGCTTTAAAGTCGGACTTAGCTTTTCAATTTCATCCCCGTTATTTTAGTCTACATTCATTTTAATATTGTCAATTAACGCTACTTTTAATTGAAGTTTTAGTCAACTGGGACTTGCCCCGATACGATTAAAAAAGAAAATTTTACAGCAATTATCAAAGGGGTTTTAAAGTAAATTGCGTAAATTTTCCTAACTTATTAAATTTATTGTGATAATAAAATAATAAAAGACGTTTTTCACTTTTTCTTGACTCCGATTAATGAGCATTGTGACAAGTTTTTTGTATTAAAGAAAATTGCTATTTTTTAAGTGCGTTTACAATTACCTTCAAGTACATTTGCGATTACTAAGTTTCGAATATATCCTGATTGCACTTCAATCCACGGATCACCCAAATAAACTTTCACATTTTGAAACTCCCTCGCGTCTGTATTTTCAACACTGTATATTTTTGTTTCGTTTATCTCAATTGAGAAAATGTATTTCGAATCATAGACAATCTGTATTATCTTTATTTGGGTCCATTCTCCTAAAGAAAGAATTTTCTCGTACATTTTAGAACTATTTGCATCATTGCTCATTGCTGAGCTGATTGTTAAGTATGAATTCGGCGAAATAAAAACACCAGGTGTTTTATGCCCGTAAACAGCTGCGTTTCCATTACTACTTAAATGAAGTATGCTGCTCCAGACATCAGGTTTATACTTTGTAGGTTTAAACTCAAACGATAGCATGTATTCTTTAGGAACTTTGTAAAGAATTGCAACAAGTTGGTTGTCATTTAATTCTGTTTCTTCTTTAATAGAAAACGAATCTGAAAGTATATACATTTTTTTTTTCTAAACCAAAATATTATCAGAAGCTATGAAATATTTTTTAAAAATAAAAACTTTTAAAATATCATTTGAACTTAGCGTTCTTCTTAAATGCTTTTAAATTTTTCTTGAAAGTTGTTTTTAATTACAAAACTTAGAATTCTTTTTTTACTTTTTTTTAATTATCCATAACATTAGTTTCTTAATATAAGAACGCTTTTCTTAAATTTTTTGAAAGTTTTACTAAAAATCTTTGTAACTTAAATTAATGCAAATCAAAATCTGAAGAAATGCAATCTGGAAATAACAAATTAACAATGTTTGATTTTATCTAAAAATTTATCTAAAAATTTAATTTGTTTTCAGCTCATTATTTTATAATGGCTACTTTTAAGGAGCAGAATATATATCTAATGCCATGCTAAGAAAATGGATCGCTAAGCAAAAACAGTAACTTTTTTTGTTTTCGGGTTAATTGAGCAGTTAAAAGTCATAAAAGGAAATCAAAATTAACATTAAACATTCTTAATATTTTAGAAATATCACCAGACAGCTGTTTTTCAATTAATGTTCTCTAAAATAGACAGCGTAGAGAAACTAACATTTTGGTATCCCTGAACTGAGAAAGAACATTTTTACATATGGTTTTACATAATGTTAAATTATGTTTGGTACATACCTGATATAGCATCTGTGAATAAGTTTCTTATATATCCAGGTTGCACAGCGTACCATGGATCACCCATATAAAGCTTAACGTTGTTATACTCGCTTGGACTTTTTATTTCTATTGAAAGAGCGGTAACTTTGCCAATGTAAACGTTTAAAGATATTTTCCATTACTTAATTTCTGCGTTGCTGCAATTTTTGTCCACTCCATTATTGGAAGGGCAGCTATATTGGTATTAAACTGTGTAGAAACTTCACCATTTACTGAAGTGTAAATACCAACTTGATTACTGGAGCCTAAAATCCATACTGCGTAGATCCTGTCTCCATGATATTTCATATCGTAGTTTAGAGTTAAATGAATAATACTGGACGCAACCGGAAAAATTTTTGTTGGTTTTAATTCAAATGAAATTTCGTATTCTTTTGGAAAAGTTCGAAGAATGGTAACCAATTGATTCTTTTTCAACTCAGTTTCGTCATTTAAATAGAATGATTCTATAATAATAAAGCTGCACTGTAATGTTTTTAAGTTTTAACCAAAGTAAATGAAATAGTTTTTCTTTTTAAAGAGTGAACCATCACTGAAAAATAATTGAACTATTATGGGAAGATTCGAAAAAAATTACTTTTTTTTTTATTATGATGTTTTGATCAAGGAATTAATAACGAGTTAATAAATTTCTTAGAAATTCTGTTTATTTTTGTAAATCGTTCTAAAATATATTACATTTCAGAATTAAATTTTTGAATTTATAAAAACCCTTTGCCACCTATTGATATTGCAATATATAAAAAAACCGCGGTCGGTATGAACTTTCTTTTTAACAAATGACAGTAATATAAAAGAATGAGGCGTGGTAAGGATAAGATTATTATTTGTCAAAAAATTGCGCTGGAGTATTGTTTTCGTGTAATCTGTGTGCGTTTTCTGGGTCGTTTTGCATGGCCGCCGAGAGGGGGTGGGGGGTGGGGGTGGACGGGGAAGATTCCCAGAGCCCCGTGTGTGTACAAATAGTTTTTTAAAGTAACTTTTAAAAGATTTAAATAGTTTTGACTTTAAAAAGATTTAATTAAATTTTATTTTTAATTTTCAATGACCAGAGCACGCTTCTTTTGTTCCTGGGTATATAATTGATCATAATGAGGGCCCCTTAAGAAAACTTCCCCCGGGCCCGAAATTTCTCTCGGCTGCTATGGTTATTTTTTGGGTTAAGAATAATTTCTGATGAAGCAGATTCTGCACTACGGACTTTCTGTTCGAAACAAATTTTCTAAACAAAATAATTCAAAATTAGTTAAAATTGCTAGCGATTAGAGGTATGATCTAGAGTATGATTAGAGGTATGAGGTATGTATAGGATTTAACTATTAACTTTAAACTTTATTTTGTTGACCTTTAAGTTTTAAAATAACTTTTTTAAACGTTTAATTGACGTTTTTAAATTAACTTTTCATTTAACGTTTTTAAAAGTTATTTTAAAACTTTAAATTCAACAAAAATTTCAGCGTTAACTTATCAAGAAACAAATTTATTTTAAAAACCATTCGAAGTAATTAAACACCCACCGAATGTTCCATGAAAACAAAGACATAACCACATCAGTTTGTAGAACTGAAAAAAATCGGCAAATATTTTCTGAAAATATGAGCAAACACAATTTAAAGTACAATAAATTGCAGAAATAAAAGCTTGATGACATTTTTAAATCACATAGAAAAAATAACTTTTAAAAAAAATCATTTGAACTAATTTTTGAAGATTAATTCTGGAAAGTTTAATTCTGAAAAAGCACGTATTAAGATGTGTAATTTTTTGCTTATGTATCTTAAAGGTTTAGTTTATAACATTTTATAAAAAAAGTTTTTTTTTATTTCTTCTAAAAAGACCTATTTAGATCTTAAGACGCGAAAAAAAAGAAAGAATTATCTACACGCATTCACGAGCGCGACCCGAACGTTCTAAAACCACCATCTTTTTCACCAGTTGTTATATCAAAAATTCTTTACGTGCTCTGACAATATTATGGCTATATGAATAATTACCAGTATTATTTACAAAACATGAAAATTAAAAATTTCAAAATATAAAGAGGTTTTAAAGTTATTAAAATTCAAAAAATCATATTTTTAAAAGTTCGTCGTCAAGTCAAAATAATTATCTTAGATTCCTAAATTTTTAGCCATGTTTATTATTATTTTACGCTCGCTTCAAGTTTTTAAAAGAAGTTGTGCAATCAACAAGACCCTCTCAAGTATATATATATATATATATATATATATATATATATATATATATATATATACATATATATTTAAGGAAAACTAAAACTTGTTTAAAACATAATTTGCTCAAACATTGAACAAAAAGGCATTTCATCATTTTAACAATCGATGACTTTAGTTCTTTCAAATTTTGTTTATACAATATTGCTGATAACTAGTGTTAAATAATGTTTTTTTTTATGGACTTGCTTCAAAAACCAATTTTGATTCGTTGAATAAAAGTTGCATGAGTTGCACTTCCAATAGAGTTATTTAATTTGACACGGGATCTTGAAAAAAAGCTTAACGAAACATTAAGTACATTATCTCATTTGCATTGCTTTAACCTGATTTCGCATATTGAAAAATTCGATTTATAAAATATTTAGAAGAAACCGTGATAAAAAGATATGCGTTAATAATTCATATTGATATTGCTTAAACGGTCATTGTTAACCTCATTTGCAATCCTCCTATCGCGTTTTTCATAATAATAGTGAATTCGAGTGTGATATCTTTTAATAACGGCGATAAAAATCATCAATAAAAATATAAATGCATTCACAAAATCTTGCTCATAGTTAAAACAACTTTTGCGGTTTTAGTGCGATTCGGCGAATTTGACACACAGCAACCCCACCTTCTACCTCATAACTTATTCTTGCGTTTTGATCAATTTTGATTTTGGTAGTTTATGCAAAAGCAAAGGAAATTTAACAGAAAGTTACTTTGCCAATAGGAGGTAAAATACCTTGCTTTTCCTTTTTTGAAGTTTCGATTGTTCTATTTTTGGTTGCAATAGAAAAACGTCAGATTGCTTTAATTATAAAGGTTCCAGAAAAACGCCAGACTATTTCAATGCTAAGAGATTACTCTCTTAGCATTGAAATAGTCTGGCGTTTTTCCTCCATGAGGCTTTAAATATTGATATATTTAAAGCCTCATGGAGGAAAAAGTATATATATATATATATATATTATATATGTATATATATATATATACACTTAAACAGTCTCAAAAAATTATTTAACAAACTTTTATGAAGTTTAAGAAATTCCATAACAAAAAACTCGAGCTGTCATTTTTAGCAAAATAGCGGGAGGTAAACGTCACTGGATTGTTGTTCAGAGAAATTTAGTTGTTGATCTAGTCAATCAGTGTAAAACTTTAATTGTATACATATATTGAGATTGTAATTACTCACAATATCGTACCCGTCTGCTAAGAATTTGGATAAAAAGTTAATTATACAACTTAAGAAAAATTGCTTTATTTCGAAAACATGCAGTAGCTGAGGAAGCTGAAGAGGACTCTGGAATCAAATTACCCCATCAGACAATCAGAAATCCTATCCGAGCCCATGGATTTCAAAGACTCTTGTAAGTAATAAACCATTTTTGAGTAAGAAACGCATAAAAAGCATATTGGAGTTTGCTAAGAAATTCAAACAACTATCTAAAAAAAGGTCCTATGAAGCAACGAATCGTGATTCAACTTAAAATCACATAATGAAGCTCAAGAAGTTTAGAGAAACGCCAGAGAAGCCTACAAATTATGCTGCGTTAGAGAAACTATCAAGCATGGTGGCAGATACGTGAAGGTATGGGGTTTAATGACTTGGAAGGGTGTTGGAAAACTCCCATTTATAGATACTACAATGAATCAACTGCAATACAGAAACATATTAAAGCAAAATTTGAAGTCATCTGCTAAAATATTTCGGCTAGGATCTGATTTTAAATTTCAGCAAGATAATTATCCCAAGCATACTGCCAGTA
Source organism: Hydra viridissima (assembly GCF_058129835.1). Lineage (NCBI taxonomy): Eukaryota > Metazoa > Cnidaria > Hydrozoa > Anthoathecata > Hydridae > Hydra > Hydra viridissima. Next base: position 4,254,387 of record NW_028324303.1, read on the forward strand.
AAACTAATAAATAGTTTGCTTAAAATAATCAAAGTTTCGATTCATTTCGGTTATAGCTTCAACCAAAATTTCGGCTGAAACCGAAAAAGTAGTTGCCAATAACCGAACCGTACCAAACGAAACTGTATCATAACGAAAACTGAACAAGTAGTTGCCAAAACAGAATTCTCAGTCTCGTTTTCTGACGAAATTTCAGCCGAAACCTATACCAAAGCCGAATCGTTCCCCAATCGTATAACACGAGTCCAAAACCATCTTTTAAAATAATATTAATAAGTTAAAATAATAAGTTCTTTAAATATCTCGCATTTGCTTCAACTTTGTAAACTTTGTTCTACTTAGTAACACGCATAGCAACCCTTTTTACTAAAAACTCCAAGCTGTTGTCTATATTTTTATGGATCACATCGCAATATATTTTGTGAATTAAAAAGAGTTTAAACTTTACATCGAAGGTCATCGAGGTAAAGGAAAGTTGATTCGTCTTACTTTAAACAACCAATAGGATTACGATAGAATTGCGTTTGGCGAAATTCAAATGACATAAATGTTATGTAAATCTTGCTTAAACAGCCTGAAAGTTTGTTGGCAGAAAAACTATTCCCAAGAAACAAAATAAGCAACGTGGAGCAAAAATTATACAACGTAAACTTTTTAGTATGGTGGGCCACTTTACTCTCAGTTTTTTTGACTAAAAACGTAAGACAACATGAAAATTAGATAAAAAAAAAGACGTATAAGGTTAATATATATGGAAATGTTCTATTTGTCAGGAATTTCTAATTTCTTAATAAAAGGTATAGAGTCACTACACGCTTTACGCTTCTCAGCAGCTCATTCTAGAAAGAACATATAGATTTTTAGTTTGAAATGTAAATTTCATTTAAGTGGTTGTTTTTTAAAAAATTGTGAATTATTAAAAATTGCCATATTTTTGCTGTGGATCAAAACGCGTAGAGTTTCAGGTCAAACTAAAAAACATATTTAAAGTAAAAGAATTTGCGTAACAAAATCGCAAGTTAGACGACTTTCTCCTTGAATCTCGAAGTAACTGTGATGCAGATCTCACACTAAATATTGACACAAACTTGAAATCTAAACTAAAAAAAATAAGTTTAGTTTAGTTCTCTTCATGCCCATTCATAGAAGAGTGGATCATTATAAGAAAAATAAATGGCACTATAACATTTTATCTGACACTACTGTTAGACATTAGTCGGAGTAGAAAAATAAATATCAATACCTCAAAGGCAGCCGGCATTAGCCGGCGTACAAGCATTAAGCTAATTCTTCTTATGAAGCTTTTCGTCCATTCTGCGAAGGGGACGCAAACTCTGAGAAAATATTATTCAGAGTCTTTCCCAGAGGAAGGTGGACAATCTACAAAGCAATCGCTGGAGGATTTAAATTACAAAGTCTCTTTTTCAAATGTAGTAACCGGTTTATAACGATGTACCGAATATTAATCTAATACGTGTTATGAAATTTTCAATCTGCTCTTCAAATGGAAGAAAGTTTAAGACTACATTCTACAGAGTCTTCCCTGGAGCAGAGTCGGCAGTCTTTAAGGGATCGACAGAAGAACTCAAAATACAATACCTCAAGTGTATTATCTGTTCTAAGCAAGGTAATATCCGGTACGCCGGCATTGTTTAACTCATATTTACTCATATTCTGATTAATTCCATATGTTTAAGGGAACGCAGGTTTACTGTGCCTCGATCTTGGGATTCCTCGGCGTTGCACTACTACTTAGTTATCTATTTAAAAACAAACAAAAAAAATTGCGACGTGGTGAAATTAAAAACCTTCCACTCCGGAAATGCTCAACACGTCCGAGACTGGCTTGAAAACGGAAACGAGATACATAACTGATGGGGAAATAAAACTTTTCATTTCATTTTTCTTGGGCAGTATGACTTTTGTTTCAACAAATGATAACAAGCTAATAGAATAAAGCGTGGTCAGGATATTATTAACATTTTTCCAAGAAGGCGCTGGAATATCGTTTTCCTGTAATTTGTGTGCGTTTTCTGGATCAACTTTTTCAGTTACGAATGTTGGGACAAACTTAGAAGTAATAGGCACTAAAATCAATATGTAGTTGGTTGATGGGTCAAGAATATATTTTGGTGCAAAAGATTCTGAGGACGGAGCTTCTATTCCAAACAAATTTTCTGAACAGCATAACTCAAAATCAGCTAAAGTTTGATGTGGTTTGAAGCATCAACGTGATTAGAATTTCCGTTTTAGAAAACGTTATTTTTGGCAATAATACTTTAAATTTTAAAAAAACTTCAGCATCAAGTTGTAAAGAAATACGTTTATTTTAATGAACTTTCGACATTGTTAAACACTCACCAAACGCTCCATGGACACAAAGAAATAACCATATCAATTTGCAGAACTGAAAAAAATTGCCAACTTTCGGAAATATTAGCAAATACAAATGAAAGTACAATTAATTGCAAAAATAAAACAGTGCTGAAAATTTTTAATCATCTAGAAATATAAACATTTTTTTAAAAAATCATTAGAACTTCAACTTAAATTCAGGTAAGTTTAACTCTGAAAAAACACGATTTAAAATTTGTAATTCTTTTCCTCATGCATCTCAAAAGTCCAAGCAATAGCTTTCAATGAGAAACTGTTCACAACTGACCGCATTTTTTTCATTTCTCAAAAGGCATACCTTGATCAGTAAACGCAAAATAATCATCTAATCTCACGCACTCATTTATGTGAACATCCAAACTCTCTAAAACCAACATTTTTTTTCGCCAAGCGTTATAGCATCAAAAATTCGTTATTTATTTTGAGAATATTACGGTTATATAGACAGTTACCAAGATCCTTTACAAATTTAGCAAATAAAACTTTCAAAGCTTAAAGAGTTAACATAGCAACTGAAGTTGAAAAAGCCGTTTTTCCAAAAAATCGTTGCTAAAGCAAAATAATTTTCTCCCTTTCTAACATTTGTTTAAAATGCATTGATGTCATGTTTTATCAATTGATTTGCTTATTTTATTGCTATATTGTTAAAAATACTTTATAGAGTAAAGTGCATAAAAATCTGCGGCATAATAACTTTACATTGATGAAATATTTTATCTTCCAGGTATTTCTCGTTTAATGAGCTGAGTTTTGCCCATTTATAAACGCAAAACCCTCGCTTTACATTTTTCTAGCCTTGGTATTTCTCAAGTCAAGTTTGCTTATTATTTTATGCATGTGTCAAGTTTTGCTCATATTTTGTTTGAATTAGATTATAAGGGCAGGATTAAAATGGTAGGACTTATCTGCAAGAGTTTACCTTAATAAAAAAACAAAGTTTAATGGAAATACATTTAAAACAGTTTGCAGTTCTTAAAAAAACTACAGATATACCTTAAGATAAAAATATTTCACGTTTAGCCTTCACATTAAAATTTGATCAACAGATAATAGCAATTTTACAAGATCATCAAAGTGTAATTGAATATTTCAATTTTATTGTACTTTGCTTCACTTTGCTAAAAAACTCAGTAATAATTTATAAATGCTCAGAATGTGAATGCTATTCTATTTTCTTCCCTCCCTTGTTTGTATGTTTGATTTCGATGGACACTTTAAAACATTTTTATTCTTTTGAAACGTGATTCTTATAAAACATGCAATTTCTAATTGTGAATTTCAATTTTGTAATACAATATTCAACTGTTTTTTCAACAAAAAAAAATTAAGAAAAAGTAAACCTTCAATGAATAATAAAAAATGTAAATCCATCTGAACATTCTTTAGAAAAAAATAGTTCTAAATTTTCGTGACCTAGAAAATAGCTATTTTGAGTCACACTACCTTAAGCATGAATTATAACATATATTTAAATGATGTTTAAAATGAATGTAGGAGTTTGCTAACCACGGTATGGTGCCCACCTGTTATTACAGGCTAAGGATTTATCTTTTCATGAATAATTGGAGTTTACGTTCCAACAGGTATTAAAAACTTCTTTTATTGCATGTTCATACCCACCAAACATCCGCTACTGCAAGATTATTTAACCAGCTCGATATTTTTATCTACAGAAAATACATTCATCATTTTCAAAAAATCACCATGAGACGTTTGATCAGGGTTATTGAGGAAATGTAATATGCAAAATTGATTCAAATAAGCGATAGTTTCGTCACATACAATTTTTTACTCTTCCCTTAAATCGCTCATTGATAATCCCTGGCTTATACCCACACTTTTACTTCGAATGTAAGCCCAAAAATTGCCTTTACTAATGCTTGAGGTTCCTTTGCGGAGTTTAACAGGACATCTCCAATAACTTCATTTGTTTATCAATTATTTGCTTTCTGTGTAAACTCTTTATGAGCTACAAGTCATACTTTTGACGAGTAAACAAAGAGTTCTGCGCCAACGCACTGTGCTGTCGATATCATACTTGAGCTTTGCTTCTACTTCTGTCAGAGAAAGAGTATCGAAGTCGTTGTATATAGATTAGTTAAGAATGAGAATAGTTTTATTATTAAACTTTTGAATATGTATACCAAAAATAAACTTGCGTGTAGATTCAATTTGCTATATAAAAGGAAGACAACATTTTTACATATTTTTAATTGAAACAATGTTAATTGTTTTTGAGTTTCCTAGAGTATTTAATCAATAGAGAAGATTTTCAATTTATTTCATAAACTTCTTTAAAAGATATTTTTGAAAGCAAAGTTCTAACAGCTAAAACAAAGTAGCGTGACAAAAAATAAATGTGATAGGGTTTGCATACACATAATAAAATTTATTTGACGCTCTATAAGTAGAAATCTTTTTTACATAAAATAGAAACAAGATTGTTCATACTTTTAAAAGTTTGGTTTTGAACAAAATTAATCATTAATCGATTACGATTGCGATTATTAACTCCATATAATTCATTCTACTTTCAACTTCGGATTAGATCACTTTATTTTTGATTTTGAGACCAATAAATTTTTATTGATTCGTAATCAGCATAAAAAAGATAGGGAAGGGGGTGAGAGAGAAAATCGAGTTGAGCCAGAATATAAAGATTTTGTTTGCTTACAGCTAATGTCTTCCAAAACTTACCCGTAAAGTTGCCAATATTGATAAACTTCATTTAATAGTTTGATATTTTTTAAAACTAAATTTAGGTCTTTTAGTACACGATGGAGTTACATGTGTAAAAAGCAATAGCCAAAACTCAATCAAAACAAAGAATATTTACTAGAAATTTTCTGCTACTGTACACCCATTTTCCGGGTATTTAGAAATAAATAAGGAAATGTTTTTTTTTTTAAAGTTGTAAAGTTACCTTGCTAGCCTTAAAGAACATTTTAGAAGTTAAAAAACTATTTTTCCTTTAGTTTCTGTTACTTAAAGCGCGTTTAATAAGTCCCAGCAGGCAAAAAAATACCTAAAATACACCTAATACAGATCTGAAAACTGGTCTAAAATACGTCTGAACTCATGTCGCGAATGAAGCTAAATAGACGTCTATCTTATGCACGTCTTTTAGATGCATTTTAATCGATAAAAAAGAATTGGAATAAATGCATATTGCACATCTTTTATGCATCTAAAATGATGCAGATTTTATTACGTCCCTAAAGTGGATTTTGTCATGAGTTAATATTTTCTCTTTCTATTATATCTGATCTATAAAAATCATTTAAAATACATTCATACTAAAATAAAAAAAAGATATTATGTATTAAGTAAAGATGTTGAAATACAACTTATTGAAAAATTAAAAACAAAACTTTTTTCAGTGCAAATGGACGAATCAACATTGAGAGACAGCAAACCAGTTTTACTTACATATGTCAAATACATTGATAATAATGATTTTGCTGAAGAAATGTTACTTTGCAAATCATTAAAAAGCAGCACTACCGCTAAAGATATATATATATAGTACTCTAAATAGTTACTTAAATACGAATAAAATACCGATGAAAAATATAACGTTCTGTGCTGCTGATGGTGCTCCTAATATAATGGGTAAAAAAAATGCTTGCTTAAAACTGATAATAGATGAAAATCCAGATATGCTTCTTGTGCACTGTGTTATTCACAGGGAAAACTTGGTAGTTAAAAATCTTTCTCCTGATCTAAAAAAAATAATGAACTTAGTTGTAAAATGCATTACTTCTGTTAAAGCAAGTGCAAAACAAGAGCACATTTTAAAATTATTTTGTGAAGAAAACAACGAAGCCTATGTGAGACTTTGACTTCACACTGAGGTAAGATGGCTTTCAAAAGGGACCTGTTTAAAAAAGATTAATGGAACTGTTTGATACTCTTAGTGATTTTTTAAGCGACAAAACTGAAATGCAATATCTGTTAACGATCGATTCTAAGGCATATTTGAGTTATTTAACCGATATTTTTGAAAAACTAAATATATTGAATAAAGAACTTCAACCAACAAATAAAACTCTTATCGATGCAAAAGCGAAATTATTTGTTTTTATTACGTCTATTGAACTATTTGAAAAAGACATTTACCAAAAACAATTTGAAAAGTTTCATTGGCTTCAAAAAGCAACTCACACTTGTCCGAAAATGAGAATAATTACTCTTTGGTGGGAACAATATACACACCTTTCTGATATGAAAAATCCAAAAATTGAAATCTTTTAAAAGATTTCAATTTTTGGATTTTTCATATCAGAAAGGTGTGTATATTGTTCCCACCAAAGGACGGTCATAATTATGACCGTCCGAGAAAAAAAATTCAATTTGAAGTTTTTGGCATAGCCAAAAAAGTTTGTAAAATGGTACAATATGTATCTTTGGAATAAAAATCATAAAAATAAGTCAGAAATTGTATGTTGTCTGCTTTGAGAATCATAATAAAACAATTTTTGCTTTTCTGAACTTTTTATTCTCAATAAATACAAGGTTATTTTTTCTTATGTAATCAAAAATTTCTTCACAGCACTTTCCACATATTAAATTCAAAAAACAAACAATGCATTCCTTTAATTTTAATCAGAGTTTTAAATTCAAAATGATGATTTTCTTGAAAAATTTCAGCAGGTTTTCAAGAGGAGCCAATGCTTTCAAGAGTTCTTGCTGTTGAAATCAACAAGACAATTTTGTAGGTTTCGCAAATATTCTGGATGGTCTATTGGCATCTTGTATCTTTCCTAATGTGTCCTGAAGTTGTGATGCAATGCCTCTGTGGCCTGCTCACTGTACTTGCCAAGAGATTCCTTCCTGTGATCAATGAATTCCTTGACATGAAAGAAGACGGCGTGGACTTTAGGGATCACACTTGCCTTTGGCAAAGAAAGGAAGGAATTTTTGAACTGTGCGGTTTTTTCAGCATAGTTACTCTGCAACTGATTTCCAAAACAAGAGGACACAACTGCATCAAACTTTCTGAGTGTATCAATCCATGGAAAAACATGGAATGCTGAGTCTTCTTCAGCAAGTCTTTGAAGAAGATCAACATGCTTCAAAAGTTTTCGGCACTCATTGCCAGCAAACTGGTCTCCATGAAATGGCTGAAGCTTGATGTGAAGTGCTTTTGGCCATTTATCAGCTTTATCCCAGGTTTCTTTCAGTGTTTTAAACAAATGGTTTACCACACCATGTAAAAGATGAAGTTCCATGGGTGGGATCTTGTCAAGAAAAAAATTAGAGTCATGCACATCTAAGAGTGGATTATGAACAAGATTTTGAAACTGCTTGGCCTTTTTGTGGTCCAGACCTGAATCTTGATATGAAGCAAAGCAATTTCTTATTGAGCCAAAAGTGCGGAGTTTTCCACATTGTGACAAGTTACTGTGATCCGCATCACACCAAGTACATGGATGAGAACTGGGATGGGATTGAAGCCCGCAAACAAGGTTTGCTAACTTCATGTCACAGGACAAAGAAAAATCTACTCCACTTGGACAAGTTAAAGACAAGATGCTTTTGAGGTTATCATAATTTTCAGGAACATCCTCAGCAACTGCAACGAGAAGTTGGCGCTTTTCACCACCAGGCCTTTTTGCCTGGTGGTGAAATGGATGGAAGTCTTGTTTCTTCTTCTTGAATGCCAAGACTGACTTTAAGGAAACCACCTCCACCATCGATGCCCAACTTCACCAAGTAGTCAACTTGAACATGACGTTGCAACAAGACATCATTCAGTAGCTAAGACAGATTTTTGCAGTGAACCACAAGTTGTTTTCTGGACTGCCGCTTGTCATTTTAAATGGATATGTATGTGTGTGAGAAGTGGTCTGCCAATTGCTTTCCAATGTCAAGAAACTTTTCTTTAAATCTTGGCTCGACAACTTTTGTATTTGTGACTTGGTTTAATGTAGACGCAAGTTTTTTGATGTTGTTGTTCAACAGTCCAGTGTTGTTTTGTATGCAGACAAGATCTTGAGCTCGTAGAAGTGGCACATCACCAAACAGTCTCTTGGGGTTTGAAGGATCTTTAGGAAAGAAATTTGAAAAACAACAAATTGAGACACTTAAAAAGCAGTGGCCTTGTTAAAATGCAAAACATTTTATGTGGTACTTTTACTGTTGAAGTATTAAGCAAGATTCCCTTTACCTGAAGTAATTGGCATGGGACGGCCTCCACCACTTTACGCAATCCTGACAGCTCCATGAGGTGAGGACTGTTTTGCTGAGATAACAGTCGATGCAATTTGTTCACTGGCTTTTGGATCCTTTGAAGCAAGTTCTTTAAGATTTTCTCTGAAGGTGTATTGATTGCACTGATGTTACACTCCTCTTGCAACAAGTGTAAGACAGTCTGAACATCTTCTTTGATTTTGTGAAGCTCCTGAAGATTCTGATTTGTCCAAAGGGTGCTTGTGAAGTGCTTTCAAATGACCAATTCGACAAATAATGAAATCACAAGGCTGACCACGTGTCTCTGGTCTAACCAGGACTTCTGTGAAATCCATAATGTTTTGGGAGAACCACATTTTCACCTTTGCACTTTTTTCCTAAAAGAACCCTGCAGGTATTGCATATTCCACTTGGAACTCGTGAGTAAGAAAAGTCAAGTGTGAATGAAACTGATTTCTTGATTTGTTCAATCAAAAAACTTGTCAATTCTCGAGTACATTTGTTCAAACATAGGAAACAAACTGTTTTCCTACAGTCATCATGTTTTTTAACAGAATTTGGCATTTTTGCTTTGAAGTTAAAAAAAAGTTGTCATGCAGAATTTAACACTTCGTCAGGTTAGAATTATTTTGTTCTATCTCCCATTTTAAATGTTGAAAGAAAGTTTTTGATTTTTTTTATAAGTAAAAATTATTTAAAATTTTACTATTACTTTTTTGAGAAATAATAGCTTATTCTTTAAATAATTTATATTTAAAGAAACTATTTAGAAAAAGAAATTAAAAAAAAAAAAATTATTTTAAAAGTAACCATTAGTTAGTAAAATTAGCAATTAATTTTCTCCCAACGTTTAAAATTAGAGATAGAACAAAACTATTCTAACCTGACGACTTGACAAAAACTGCTTTTTCCTGGAATTACAAAAACTTGTTTAGAATTATATATTACTCACTAGGGCTTCGTAATAATAACAAAATGTTTTTAATACAATTTCTGACTTATTTTTATGATTTTTATTCCAAAGATACATATTGTACCATTTTGCAAACTTCTTGGACAATGCCGAAAACTTCAAGTTTAATTTTTTTTCTCGGACGGTCATAAAAGATTTCAGTTTTTGGATTTTTCATATCAGGAAGGTGTGTATATTGTTCCCACCAAAGAGTTTTTCCGGTGCTTTTCGGAGTAATTATTCTCATTTTTGGACAAATGTGAACTGATTACGCTATACTTAACATTGTCGAGCATCTAAAAAGTTTATCTGCTGATTTAAAAGGAATATTTTCCGATTTGAAAGAAGTTGATTTTCCAACTTGGTTGAAGCAGCCAATGTTAGTTAATTTATCTCATATTTCAAATATGCAGTACCAAGAAGAATTAGCAGAAATGCAGAATGACGAGTCAGTTAAAACTTTATTTAACATAAAAGAATCGATGGTTTTTTGAAGAGACCAAAATAAATTAACCAAGTACAACAGAATGTGCAAGAAAACTATTATTACCGTTTCCTTCTTCATATTTAGCTGAATGCTGATTTAGTGCCATAACTGATTTGTTACTTAAAAAAAGAAATCGTTTGGATACAAAACAACGGAGAGATCTAAGAATGAAGCTAACAAAACTGGAAGCCAATATAAAATCTCTTTGTAACCAGCATCAAGCACAAGGATCTCACTAAATTTCATTTATTTTAGACTTGAATACCTGATGTATTTATTTTATTCACTTATATATTGTTTACTATATTTTGTTTACTTGAATTTTTTTTGTTTAATAAATAAGTTTTTGTGATGTCTTTCTACAATATATCATTTATGCTACTTGTGAAAAATTTATAATATTTAAAATTATTCATGTGTAGCATGGGGGGAAATTTTAAGTATTTATGAGCTTTGGTGGGGCATGGCACTAAAAAGGTTGGGAAATACTGAACTAGATATTGCTTAAAATAAAAAAAAAAAGTTCATTGTATTAGTTAATAATTATGTTAGTAATTTAAGTTTTTTATTAACATTTATTAGATGGTTTCAACTCGTATCATTTTTCATGCACTTTTTTTTTTTTTATTTATTACGGACATGGATAAACTTTTGAAATCAATTATATCAAGCACTGTACTATTTATTTATTATGTTTAAATTTATTATTGTTAAATTTTTTTTGATAAATAAGAGTGTGGAGAAGAATTTTTAGTTACTGTTGAGTTCTGGTGTTAATTATAGATTTTTTCGTCAAAAATTTTTTTTTTATTTCAAAAGTTTTGTTTTAAATAAAGTTACTTTTCAGTACTAATAAAATCCCAAAAATATCAATAAATGACAGAAATCGCATCATTGTTTTGCATGAAGAGGGCTAGTGTCAGGTTAAAATAGCCAAATGTATGAATTCTACGCGAGCGTCAGTTCAAAAAGTAGTTAAAAAATGGCCTCCTCAGAGCCCTGATTTGAACATAATCGAACATGTTTAGGACTACTTAGACAGAAAGATGATAGAAAGGCTGCCAAGGAATATAAATGAGCTTTGAAATGTTTTAAAACAAGAATGGTACAAGATCCCCATCACATTATTATTCAAAAATCTGCATAAAAGTATAAATAAAAGGCTCCAAGATGTTATTGTAAATGAAGGTGGTCACACCAGATATTAGTTAAGTCTCAATGTATAGTTACAAGTTTAAATGTTTTTAATATAACTTGTACTATATTACACAATTTAATAAAAAAAAATATGTTTGAAACTATATTTTAGTTTTAACTTCATTTTGCTTGTCATTTTATCCTAAATATATTAAAACTCCATTATGTGCTACTTTCTTTTACACAGTTCTGTCAATGATATCAATTTATCAAATAATTTAAATGTAATCTAATATTATCCTTTCTGTCTAACCTTAAATTTACATTAACAGTTACATGAGATTATATATATATATATATATATATATATATATATATATAATTATCTTAATATAATCCAACAAACTATCTTAATATAATCCAACAATATTCTTTCTGTATAACCTAATATTTACATCAAAATTTCCATGAAATAATATATCTATGTATTTAGCTGAATAAAATACATAAATATATTATTTATAAAATGCATTTCAATATTGGCAATTCGTTAAAAGTTCATAAGATCTAGGAGATTTTGATTGGCTAAAGTAAGCCTGCATATTGTCTGTGTTCGGCTATGCGTATAGTTGTCATATAACTGTTTCTTTCACATTCAAAACATTTTTATACCAATGGCGCTTCTCGATTTTCTCTCCTCCCCCGCTTCCACCCAATTTCTCAAAACCTTAAAGTGATGTAATCTGAACATACAATAAAGTGCTAATATTCACCATGTTGAGTTCTCCGTTTAAAAAGTAAAAAACCCTGATTTTTTCTTCTTACTAAAATGATTTTGAGTAATAAAACGTTGTCCTTCCTTTAGTATGCAAATCCTTTCAAGTTTAATTATAAATATTTGGCTACTTTGTTTTAGCTATAGTATTATTTTATTTTTGATATTAAGTTAACCCTATATGAAAATTTATTTTTTTAATGCGAGTCGTATAAATAAAGTTTTCAAAAAAAAAAAAGTTATATTTCTTTGTTTATCTATATACCATGGCACTTTGATGACCAAAAAAAATCGATTTTGACTCCTTGACAGAATTCGGAGAAGCAATCCAAAAGAACCTCCAGCATAAAGAAAAGCAATAGTTGTGAATTTGTTACGTTTTAAATTGAAGTGCGATTAAAAGCCTGGGATTATCAATTAGCAATATGAAGCCACGAGGTAAACATCAGAAGTGAAGACACCATTGTTAACACAATCATATCAATTTTGCGGAGATATTTGGATTTCGTATTTCCTCAATAACACTTATCCCATCGGCGGCCCAGGTAGCATTATCAAAAATGATGGATCTGTTTCTGCCGATTAAAGTATACAGTAGTTCAATTAAACCCACAGCAGTGGATGTTTGGTCGGTATAAACATGCAACGAAGAAAAGTGTTTTACTTGCAGGTGTATTCATTGATTCCATTTACAATTCAAAGGATATACACAAAAAAAAGTCCAACTATAATTCAAAGGATAAATCCGTAACTATTAATTAGTAATATATTAATGGATGGTTTGCAAGTTAGTATTATATTACAGGATGGTTTGCAAGTTCCTGGATATTTAGATTGGACGAGCAGTATCCACATTCTTCGCATTTACGAAGGATTATTTCATTTTATTGTAAATTAAAGCTGATTTTAAAGTTAAAGGCTTCATTCACGTTTTGAGGATCTTGAGTAAATGCTCAACTTATTTTATCTATCAACATCTTTGAGGAAGCTAAACGTCGAAACTTTTTACCTTAAGTTACATCTATAGCTCCTTAAGAGCTGCAAAACGTTTTAAATCTGTTTTCTTTAAAAAATCTATTTTGCTGTGATGAGCTATTTTTGATTTCTTAATTTTCAATCTTCCTATTACAACTTCATTTAAATAAGTGGATAAAAAAACTTGACATGATCTTTAGATAATAATCAAACTTTATGTAAGATACACCGAGACAAGAAAAATATTAAGTGAGTTGTCTTTTCTTTTGCAACAAATTTTTGTTTTATTTGATGTGGCATTTTTATTTAACTTATCAATATATTGACAATGTTCCTCTTTTTTTAATTTATTGATGTAAAATGTTTAAATTAATTAAACCTCAGTCTGAGTTAGTACTACGTCTTATGTTTAATTTTTGTAAACATAACATTTTATAATATTAAATGATATTATAAAATATTATACATATTATTTAATATTATAAAATGTTATAGATGAAGACTTTTAGCAAAATCTTGTAAAATTTCTTCTTCTATGTGAAAGCCCATTTTCATAATTTGGATAAAAAAAATGACAAAAACAAAATTAAAGCGTTGTATGTCGTAATATTGAATAGCATCTGATAACCTGGACCAATGTGTAAACACCATCTTTATATCTGTTGCAATCCAGAATGGTGCTTAGTTTTTCATTTTGATCAATAACAGTTTCATTATTGTTATGAAAGTTTGATAATAAAAATGATTAATGGTACAATGAGGAAATCATCCTTTGACTAGCAGTACAATAATTTAACCAATTCTAGATATTTATCATAGGTGACTGGCGTTTTTACAACAATATGCGATTTCTTACTCACCTTGAAAAACGATTATCTTATGTTTGTAAAAAACTAAATGAACTATACATTTGCATATAAGCAAAAGTTTAGTAAAACATGAAAGTTCTTTGGGTAACTGACCTATTGTTAAACCACTCTTTGATATGAAAGCTTTATTTTTCTTATGGACTTAAGAAATAAAAGTAGAGTCGTTTTGAAAACTAAAAATACTAGAATTCACTAGTCGCTGTGAGCCTGTCCACAAACTGTAAAGAATTTCTCCTTCATTTTTTTTATTGTACTAATGTAAATCATTTTCATCCTAGCAAAGCAGTGAAAGGTCAATATTATGAAAAAATTGTCTGCTATTTCATTTAAACAATCTGTTAGTTCGAGAACCACTCATGTACCCTGTTTCCCACATTTCATTTACTCTACCAGTTTATGGTTGCAGATTTATACAATAAGAGGATGCAGAATCACATAAAACCCCAAATTTCCCACGTACAACTTTTTGTACGGGTTTGTTCGAAATGTTTTTACGATAAAATACTTAAGAGGCTGTAATTATGTCTGTAAGAATAATTTGTTCAAGGTTGACTTTCGAAGTAATGTTTTGATCACCACTTTTGGTCATTATTTAGCCGACAACGTCTAAAAGCACTGAGGATAGCCTTGCTTTGATCTCCTCCTTCTTTAATTCCATTTTGGCTAAAAGTTTCAAAATTATTTTAGGAATAGTTGCTTTAAGACTTTGAACAGCAGTGCGTTGAAACTCTAGCTCAAAAATATTGTATCCAGACTGGGTATTTTTTTTATAGTTGGCAACAGCAAGATACGTGGAATTCTTCATCTTAAACAACATTACTGAGTGCACGTTGGGGATTTAAGTACTGTTCCCTTGAAAAGGATTTAAACCTTGTAGCTAAGTTGGTTTAAAAACCCCGCGCAAAGGATCATGCGTGTATATAACAGCTTGGGACTTAGAGTTTGCAACAACCAACATTTGCTCTCCAGATTCTGCTTGAAAATAAGTCCATTTTACTGCACCTTGAGTAAGTATACGCTGCCATTCTACCAATATTTTGCCTGTCCACCAATAAATAACTGAGTCGATACCGTACACTGTAGTAAATTTTGACTCGCCCGTAGCAGCATCCTCACTTGTAACTTTAGTGTACTCATTTTCAACGGCTAAGTAACTATTCCCTTCAAACGAAAAGTATTCAAAGTCAATACCATCATGGATTTGGATCCTTTGAAATAGTGCAAAAGGTCCGTCAAGATCATTGTATTCTTGTGCGGAACGCTCTAAATATCCACGCTTCCGCTGTTGTCTTGGCGATTTACGAATAAGATAAAGGGCTCATCATTGATCACAACTACTTCAACATCTTGAGCTGCCATTGTATCGAACTCTTGAATTAATTTAAATCCCTTCATGTTTTTGCTGCATAGTGGACTTTACTTTTTATTGGAAACCATTACCCGTGTAAGAATTAGCCGTAACGAAAAAGGGAATCCCCTGTCTCATAAATACTTTTATGGATTTCGCGCCTAAAGTGCGGACTTTACATTTTTACTGAAAAGGTTTTTCTTTTTTTTTTTTAACTTTTTAAAACTTTTTTCACATCTACTATATTGAGAGTGTCTTCAGTTAGTTCGCAATAGTTTTTCATGATTACATAGTAGATTTTTAACGTTTTAAAACGTTATAAAAAACCGATGAGAATGTAATCCACAAACCAATATTTATTAACAAACGAGGATTATACAAGTAAGATTGTCTTGGCTCGAAATCAGTATCTTTCTTTCGTCACTCTGTTTATCATTTGGTTTCTTTTTTGTGAATGGATTAGTAGTTGGAAATATTGGTGAGTGCCCCTCTGGATTTTGTTGGACTTGTGCTTTTTTTTTATGCGTCCTTTTTTAAATTTTTTTGTAGCTAATACCTTAGGACTACGCGTCAAACAATTAACTTAGGATTTGCATGACACGTAATCCGAGAATTGTGGTAATCTGCAGGCGGGAGAATTCACCATATTCATACTTAGTAATCAGCTTAGCAATAAATTATGGTGTAAATAGCCCTGAAGCAGTGTTTCCCAACCTTTTTAGTGCCTTACCCACCAGAGCTCATAAATACTTAAAATTTCCCCCCATGCTACACATGAATAATTTTAAATATTATAAATTTTTCACAAGTAGCATAAATGATATATTGTAGAAAGACATCACAAAAACTTATTTATTAAACAAAAAAAATTCAAGTAAACAAAATATAGTAAACAATATATAAGTGAATAAAATAAATACATCAGGTATTCAAGTCTAAAATAAATGAAATTTAGTGAGATCCTTGTGCTTGATGCTGGTTACAAAGAGATTTTATATTGGCTTCCAGTTTTGTTAGCTTCATTCTTAGATCTCTCCGTTGTTTTGTATCCAAACGATTTCTTTTTTTAAGTAACAAATCAGTTATGGCACTAAATCAGCATTCAGCTAAATATGAAGAAGGAAACGGTAATAATAGTTTTCTTGCACATTCTGTTGTACTTGGTTAATTTATTTTGGTCTCTTCAAAAAACCATCGATTCTTTTATGTTAAATAAAGTTTTAACTGACTCGTCATTCTGCATTTCTGCTAATTCTTCTTGGTACTGCATATTTGAAATATGAGATAAATTAACTAACATTGGCTGCTTCAACCAAGTTGGAAAATCAACTTCTTTCAAATCGGAAAATATTCCTTTTAAATCAGCAGATAAACTTTTTAGATGCTCGACAATGTTAAGTATAGCGTAATCAGTTGCTTCACATTTTTGAAGCCAATAATTACAATTATTATTATTAATTCTATTAGTATTAATATTTTAATTATTTTTATTATCTTTATTGTTATTATTATTTTTGTTATTATAATTATATATTAACAATATTATATATTATATACTTTTGTTATTATTACTATTATTATTATTATTTTTATTCTTGTTATTACTTTTATTATTGTTAATACTATTTTTATTATCATTATTATTATTATTATTATTATTATTATTATTATTATTATTATTATTATTATTATTATTATTATTATTATTTTTATTATTATTATTATTATTATCATTATTATTATTATTATTATTATTATTATTATTATTATTATTATTATTATTATTATTATTATTATTATTATTATTATTATTATTATTATTATTATTATTATTATTATTATTATTATTATTATTATTATTATTATTATTACTATTATTATAAAAATATTAATCAAAATATAATGATAATAATAATAACAAAAACAATAATAATAATGATAAAAATAATAAAAATAATAATAATAATAATAATAATAAAAATAACACTGATAACAACAATAATAAACGTAATACTAATAATAGCAATGAAAATATAAATAACAGAAATACAAATAATAATAATAATAATATAAGGAATAAAAATGTAAATAATAATAATAGTATTAACAATAATAGAAGTAATAATAACAAGAATAAAAATAATAATAATAACAGTAGTAATAACAAAAGTATATAATATACAATATTAATAAGATATAATAATAATAAAAATAATAATGACAATAAAACTAATAAAAGTAATTGTAATAAAAATAATTGTAATAAAAATAATAATAATAACAATAATAATAAAAATAATAATACCGAAAATAATTATAATAATAAGTGTAATAAAAATCATTATAATAATAACGAAAATAATGATAATAATTAAAAGAATAATGATAATAATAAATAATTTTTTAAGAATATTCAGCGCTTAGCAAAGCTGAACCAAGCCCTAGATAAAAAAAGCCCCAAAGTTAAAGCTCTGATGAAATATAATGGATAATCTCAAAGGGAATAATAGTAATAACAATAATAAAATTTACGAACTTAAGATTAGGAACTTTGTTTGGTTGGCCCAAGGAACAAGTTTAATGTCATTAACAAATAATTTTTCATATTGTTTCAACCACATTAGTCTTCTTTTCTTATTATGGGACCGAGGAAGTGGTTTATTTGCGGTTGTCCTGATTTTTTTAAATAGAAACTGTCAATAAAATGTGAATTATCAGTAAAAATGCAATCGAAAATATTTGCAATTTTACGAAATAATATTCGATAGTATATATTGCACAAAGGTTGAAAACTTCCACTTGAACGACATGAAATATTACAAAAAAGACAGAAAACTCTGGAAGTTTGGTGATCGGAAACAATTAAGATGTCAGCAAAGTACCTTTGCAACTGAAGAAGCTGGCAGAAGAGTTGCTATAACTAGCAAAAAAAATAGACATTAACTGCCCCAGAATTTGAAAGCTGTATGAATAGTTTCCGAGAAGTTCTAATATTTGTGACAAAAGTAAAGAGGCAATTGTTGAAACAGGGCTTGGTGGTTACTATAATAAAAATAGTAAAATTACAATTATTATTGAGCTTTAAGAGGCTAATGACTGACAAACCTTCCTCAACTCTACTGTACTTTGTGATTCTGGTAACGGATTAAGGCACAATCATTACAAAAGATGAATCGAAAATTTAAGTTTAGAGATTGGAAAAATGTTAAATTGTGTAAATTCTGTCGAGATGCGATTACATAATGATTACATAATGTTGTCCCGCTATTAATTGTGCAACTTTTGATTTTGATCACGTTATGCAGTTAAAACTGCTGCACATCGGTAAAATTCGAAACCGTACCGTAACGAAAACCGAATAAGTAGTTGCCGAAACAGAATTCTCAGTCTCGTTTTCTGACGAAATTTCGCCCGAAACCGATACTGAAGCCGAATGTTTCCGTTTACTAATAATATAACACGAGTTTAAAACCATTTTTAAAACATAATACGAAGTTCTTTAAAGATCTTGCATATGCTTCGACTAGGTTAACTTTATTCTGCTAAGCAACACGAACTGCGTTTTTTGCTAAGAGTTCGTAGCTGTTGTTTACATTTTTTGATGCTCATTGCGATCTATCTTGTGAAATAAAAAGAGTTTAATTTTTACTTCGAAGGTCTTAGAATTTAAGAAAAGTTGGCTCATTCTACAATTAACAGCAGATGGGATTACGATAGAATTGCGTTTGGCAAAATTCAAATGATTTAAATGATAACTAAATGTTGCTCAAACGCCCAGAAAGTTTGTAAGCCAAATACCTTTACCCAATCAACAAAACAAGCTATGTGGAGTAATGACTCTACAAACGCAAACTTTTCAGTTTGAAGGTTCTACTGTACTCTCTCTTTTTTGGATTAAAAACGCAAAATTTGCATAAAAATCAGATAAAACAAGACACATAAGCTTCAGATACATGGAAAATGTTCTATTTGTCAGGAATTTCTTATTTCTTAGTAAAAGGTATAATGCAAATACACGCTTCTTGCTTCTCAGCAACTAATTCGGGAATAAACCCATTCATTTTCAGGTTGAAATGTAAATTTCATAAAAGGGACTGTTTTTAATGATAGTAGCATGTTTTTGAATTTATTGCGCTTTATAAAAGGTTGCCTATTTAATCCTATGAATCAAAATGCTAAAAATCTTTTATGAGGTATGAAGTGGTGTTGCCGGGTGCCAAGTTATTCAAATCGAAAGGTTTCGCAGTAAAGCTGTAAAAGTTGTTTTAAATCCGAGCAAGTATTTAGCGAATACATTTATATTTTAATTGATGATTTCGTTGCCTTTATTTGAAAAAATATCCCATGGGAGTTCACTATTATTATGAAAAACACGATTGGGGGAGTGTAAATGAGGTTAAGAATGACCATTTATGCAATATTTACATGAATTATTAAAGCATATCTTTTTATCACGGTTTCTTCTGAATATTTTAACATATGGAAATTGCAGTAAAGTTCTTAATGAGAAAATTTTCGGCAAAAAAAGTCACTGTTATCTCAACTATTCTTCAACTAAGTATTTTCATATCATACTTACGTCATTCATTTTCATCATCGTTCCTCTTTAACTTTTGGCAACCAACATGCAACATACAAAAGTAGGTTATATTATCAGAATTTTATGTCTTTTATTTTCTATTTATGAAATCTGGTTAAAGCTATGCAAATGAAATAATGTAATTAATGTTTCGCGAAGTCTTTTTCAAGATTCCGTGTCAAATGAAATAACTCTGTAGGAACTGCAACCCATGCAATTTTTATTCCAACGAATCAAAATTAGTTTTTTGAAGCAAGTCTTTGTTAAAAAAAAATATCCCATTTGACACTAGTTTTCAGTAATATTGAATAAACAAGGTTTGGAAGAACACAACTCATAAGTTTATAAAATGATCAATATTCAATGTCAGTTTGAGCAAATTAATCTTTTCGCAAAACTGATATTCGTGAGATTATATACACACACACACACACACACACACACACACACACACACACACACACACACACACACACACACACACACACACACACACACAAACACACACACACACACATACACACACACACACACACTCACACACTCACTCACGCACACACACACACACACGTATATCTGTGTGTGTATATTTCTAAATGCCTATGAATTTTGTCTGCGTTAATCTAATTCTATTATGTTACAATTAATCGATAATTCTTATGTTTTATTTGATATTTGTTTGTTAATAATTTTGCTTACTTATATACATATACATATTATTTGTTAAAGAAGCTAAACCATTTGCAGATGTTATGAACGATCTTATCAATTATTCAAAATGATTTATTAACTTTTAACGAATTGCTGTTCGAACGTTTATCGCGTTCGAACAGCAATTCGTTAAAAGTTAATAAATCCTTGGATATTTTTATGCTCAATGAAAAAACTGTGAATGAAAAAATTTGTCTATGCGGTCGGTTAGGCGATTAGCTGCTATACACTTATTACATATATGCTATAAAGCATATATATATATTAAAAAATATATTTTTTACTTGAATAAAAAATATATTTTTTACTTGAATAAAAAATATATTTTTTACTTGAATAAAAAATATATTTTTTACTTGAATAAAAAATATATTTTTTACTTGAATAAAAAATATATTTTTTACTTGAATAAAAAATATATTTTTTACTTGAATAAAAAATATATTTTTTACT
Organism: Hydra viridissima; assembly: GCF_058129835.1. NCBI lineage: Eukaryota > Metazoa > Cnidaria > Hydrozoa > Anthoathecata > Hydridae > Hydra > Hydra viridissima. The sequence continues at coordinate 4,275,259 of NW_028324303.1, forward strand.
TGAACCCTAACTTGCTCCTTAAAATGAAATGTGCAGTTTTAAAACTGTAAACTTCCTTTTATTGATCAAGTTAAAATCACATGAAAATTTATTTTCGTTATGCAAGAAATGTAAAAAAAGAAATTTTCAGAAAAAACTTTTCTATTTCTTCTTTTATCTTTACAAACAGCTATTTTCAAGGCTCTATTTATTTGTCTCGAACGTAACAAAGATTGCAGTTCAAGGTTTTTGATTAACTCAAAACGCTGTTTAAAAAAGTTTTCGCGAAAAACATTTAAAAGGATTTCCATTTTTGTTATTCGTAGAAAGTTTCTCTTTTGAATTCGCTTTTTTATTAAAGTTTATGGAAAAAATGCTCGTAGATTCTGTTAACAAACTCATGTTTGCAATAAGAGATCCTCTTGCTTTAAAAAAAACTACGTTTTAAATAAATATAATATTATAAAACGACTATCACAATCACTCATACAAACAGGGGATGAGATTCACGAAGCATTATTGCGTTTTTGCTTAAATTTAGGCTTACAGTTGAGTTTAAAGATTGGTTAAGATTTTGAGGGTCTTGTATAGTTGGTCAACTTCTATTATCAGTTAATAAGCAGTTTTGAGGAAGTGCAACATGAAACATTTTTACCTAAAGTTAAATCTGGAGTTTCTGTTAAGTTGGAAATCTTCATTTTAGTCCATTTTTTTCAACCTTCCAATTGCATTTTTATTTAAACAAGATATAAGAAATCTTGATGCGAGCATAAAATAACAATCAAACATGACTTGAGAAACATCAAGGCAATAAAATGATAAACGAGCTGTCTTTACTTTGTTAATGAACTAAAACTGAGTCATAAAATAAAAGTACTAATAAGTTAAACAATTTTTGCAACGTACAAATTCTTTTGAGGATTTTTTAAATACATTTTACGGTATTATTTATTTTAAATTATTTATTATTTATTTTAAGCATATATTTCAAGTAAATCAAACCGTATACCAACAAAACAAACAAGCCAGTGCTATTGATTAAAATCCAAATCAATACATTTAAAAAAATCAGACACATCAGATTTTTTATTTACCCACAAAGAATTTGGGAATATACTATAATTATTTTGCCCACACAAAGAATATTTGAGGCAATGATGTTTTGAATTTTAATTACATTACTAGCTCTGTATGTTTTGAAATTTTCATTTCCCAATTTTGTAAATGATGTTTGTAATTGCATGTATAGCCGTAATATTTTCAAAGTATGTGATGATTTTTTGATGTTTAAAAAGACGGGGAAAAAAAAGGTAATTTTAGAACGTTCGGGTTAGCACATGATGAGTGGTTTTAGAAAGTTCGAACCTGAATGCGATAATTTCTTCTTTTCTTTTTTTTTTTATCGTTTTAAGATCGATATATGACTTTTCGAGTAGAGACAAAATTTAACCTCTCTTAAATTGCTTTAACCTGGAACTTTAAAAAAAATAAGGAAAAACTTTCACTTTCTTAAATAAGGTTTTGTCAGAACTAAAATTTCCAGAACTATTCTTAAAAAACAAGTTCTCGTGATTTTTTTTAAAAGTTAATATTTCTATTTGTTTAAAATTTGCTTATATTTCTGCAATTAATTTTACATTAATTTGTGTTTGCTCATATTTCCAGAATTCAATTGCTGATTATTTTCAGTTCAAAAATTTAGCTCTGAAACCTAAAATATTTTAGAACGATTTTAAAAAATAAACGGAGCTTCTAAGAAGTATGTTAATTCGCTATTAATGCCTCGATACAAAATATCAATAAGAAAATAAAAATTTTTTTCGTCTATTCCCATAATAGTAAATTATTATCTATCAGTGAAGGTTCACTCTTTAAAAAGAAAACCGATTTCAATTGCTTTTATTAAAGCTTAAGACTATTACAATGCAGTTTTATTGTTATAGAATTATTCTACTTAAATGAAGAAATCGAGATGAAAAAGAATCAATTGGTTACCATTCTTCGAACTCTTCCAAAAGAATACGAAATTTCATTTGAAATAATACTATCGAAAATTCTTCAGGGTGCGACCAGTATTATTCATTTAACTGTAAATTCCAATATGTATAACCTGGGAGACAGGATCTACGCCATATGGATTTTTGGCGGGTATAATGTATTAGCCATTTATACATCAGTAAATGGTGAAGTTTATACACAGTTTAGTACCAACTTAGCTCCCCTTCCAACAATGGTATGGACCAAAATTGTTGCAACGCAGAAATTAAGTAATGGAAAATATCTTTTAAACGTTTACATTGGCAAAGTTACCGCTCTTTCAATTGAAATAAAAAATCCCAGCGAGTATAACAATGTTAAGGTATTTATGGGTGACCCGTGGTATGATCTGCAACCTGGATATATAAGAAACTTATTCACAGATGCTATTTCAGGTATGCACCAAGCATAATTTCGTATTATGTAAAACCATATGTAAAAAATTCTTTCTCAGCCTAGATATATGTACCAAAAAGTTAGTTCTCTGCATGACTCGCTTAGAGAATATTATTTGAAAAATTGCTGTCCTGTGATCTTTTTAAAAAAACTTTTACTGATTTAGCCGACAGTTTAAACTTTGAATAAAAAAATCTGAACTATCTAAAAATGATATTAAAGTAATATTTAATGCTAATTTTGATTTTCTTTTTATGACTTTTAAGTGCTCCATTAACCCGAAAACGAACAAAAGTTACTTTTATTGCTTTGCGATCCATTTCCTTAGCTAGATATTATATATATTACTGTTCATAAATGTAGCTGTTATGAGATAAAAAACTGAAAAAAAAAATTTGCAGATAAATTTGCTTTGTTACGATATCTTCTTAACAGATAATAAAAACAATTTTAAGAATTGGCGAAATAATATTAAGTTTTTATTTTCAGCATGTATTTCTCAAACAATTTACGAAGAGCATTCTTATTTCAAGTTTACTTTAACTAATTTATCAAAAAATATCACATTTTATCATCAATTAATATTTTATAATCAGTAATTGTTATATTCAAAATAATTCTTTTATATGTATATTTTATATTTATTTCTATTTCTATTACATAATTCTATTATTTATGATCATAAACTTATGTCTTGTAAACTTTAATCCTATTGAATGCATTAACTAATGTATCAATAAATACGTAAATACTTAAATGCATAACTAATTTATGAATAAGTATATAAGTTTTACATAATTCTTTTATATATACATTTAATATTTATTTCTATTTCTGTTACATAATTCTATTACTTATGATGATAAACTTATGTAGGACAAGCTTAAAAAAACATTTGGTTTTCAGGAAAATGTTAATTTAAATTTAAGTATTAATAGACTAATGTTATGGATAGTTAAAAAAATAAAAAAAATTCTAAGTTTTGTAATTAAAAACAACTTTCAGCAAAAGTTTAAAATCATTTAAGAAGAACAGTTGAAATGATATTAACATGAGTTAGTATGAAATGATATTAACATGAGTTTTTTTATTTTTACAAAACATTTGATTGCTTCTAATAATATTTTGATTTAGAAAAAAAAACCTTTATCCTTTCAGATTCTTTTACTCTTAAAGAAGAAACACAAACAAATTACAACCAACTTGTTGGAGTTCTTTACAATATTTCTAAAGAATACATGCTATCGTTTGAGTTTAAACCCACAAAATATAGATCTAATGTCTGGAGCAGCATACTTCATTTAAGTAGTAATGGAAACGAGGGTGTTTACGGACATAATACACCTGGTGCTTTTATTTCGCCGAATTCATATTTAACAATCAGCTCAGCAATAAGTAATGATGCAAATAGTTCTATAATATACGAAAAGAAGATCCTTCCTTTACAAGAATGGACGCAAATAAAGATAACACAGATTTTCTTAGATTCAAAATATATTTTCTCAATTGAGATAAATGAAACAAAAATAAACAGTGTTGAAAATACAAACGCGACGGAGTTTCAAAACGTGAAGATTTATTTGGGTAATCCGTGGATGGAAGCTCAATCGGGATATATTCGAAACTTGGCAATTGTAAACGTACTTCAAGGTAAACTTTCGTAAAAGTATATATTCGCTTTTAAAAAAGAATTATTAACTTTAATTCGAAAGATTTGCTACAATCCTCATTAATTGTTAGCTAAGATCAAATGTTAAAAAAGGATATTAGAACTTTAAAAACATCGAAAAGTAAAGTGGGAAAAGTTTCTTGGGAAATCTAAATAGTAAAAATTAAGCTGAATGAGTATTTAAAAAATATCAACATGTCAGTAAAAATAAAAGGACCTTTTTTGGGAAAACCTCATTAATACTTATCGTAGATTTTTTTTTTTTAACATTTTCGGTACGAGCCCCAGTTAACGTAGCGTTAATTGTGTATTTAAACAATATTAAAACGCATATGGACCAAAACTATGGAGTTGATCTTATTAAATCAAGCCAGACTTTAAGTCTAACGTTTGCTTTCAATATACCTGTCGGTCTGCTTTTGATCAATGCATCAGCTTAAAAGTATGATTTTAAACTTAAAGTTTGTTTCACGGTTTGGATTTAAAAGAATCGATTGATAGCAACTTTTAATAACAAAAGAATAACTTTTTTTTTTCTGATTTTTTAGTTAATTTGTTTATTCCAGTTTGTTTCTCTTTGTTTTTAATATAGATAAGAGGAATTGCAGCTTAATAGCAAATCTGTCCAGCAACATCACTAAGTATGAAATTGAATATTTTTTAAAACTATTTGAAAAATAAGAATACGAAGAAAATTTTTGTTGAATGCGCATTAACACTTTAAATATAAAATAATTTGTGGTAGTTTAACCGACATTTTTTATATAGTGAAGAAGTATACATTAACGTGAAGATTGCAACAAGTGAAATCTGTCAGATTGATCTTGAGAACATAACTATCCGTCTGTATAATGAGAATATGCTGTCGTTTAAAAGAATTAGCTGGGATAATTTGGGTTTAAATGCCACCTCAATTCAAATGGAACTCAAATACATTGTAATTTACGTACGTAAGCAGACTATTTTTGCAAAGTTTAATAAAACCTATCTTTTTCCGATTTCTCTCTCTCACTCTTTTTTATTCTACAAACTGCGGCATTCTTAATTTTGAACTAAATTAGCAATATTCCTTTAGGTGCGCAAAATATTATAGATTCTCATGTGAAGTTTTCTTCTGTATACGATATTGACAAAAGCGGAGTACCTTTGGGAAAGGCGAATGTATCTGTAGTTGTAGACTTCTGTTGGTTTGAGTTCTCTATAGGAAAAATGATAAATAAAGTTCAGAAAAACGTGCTTTACACACAAGGAATGCTTTCATACGTAGAACGATTAATACCAGGTATAGGGTATCTAGTAAAAAAATATTAACTGAATTTATTAGACATTTACGCATACACTCGTAAAGAGCTAAAAATTTTCATAAAAACATATGACATGACAATATACAGCATCAAAGTGTATAACTTGAAAAAGCAATACAATGAACTTGATTGCGAAATAAAAATCTTTAAGTATAAAAATGAAATGTGCCAGTAATATCTGTATTATCAATCTGAAAAGCTTGAGACGAGCGCTGTAGCTATAAAGTTTTATTTTCCAAAAGAAATGTTATTTCAAGCTGTCTTCTTGTTTTTATAAGTTCAGAATATACCTAATATCTAGCTTATAAAATTTACTTCCGAGACGCCGCTAGTGCATCGGATCTGTATTAATCAGAATAATAAAACCAAGCTGTAAAAATAATAAAACCGGTCTGTAAAAATAATAAAACCGGTCTGTAAAACTGACCTAATAAGTTCTAAATTGCATTTGTATTTGGTTGAAGAAATTCTGGAGCAAAATTCAATAATATTTAAACACATATTCCAATACTTACGAATAAGAGTAATGAAACAGTTTCATTTAAAGTTATACTCAGAAATGTAGCTGATTTTCTTTTTTACATAATACAAGAACAACATGCCAAAATTAAAGCTTTTAACGGAAACACCACTAACCATGTTCGTGTTTGAAATTGGTTAAAGTTGAAAAATACTAAAAAAAGTTTTAATAAATTTTACTCCTAAAAAACTACTTTATATTTTGTTAGATCTAAATAAAGTTGATCAAAAATGTTGTAATGGTGAGCAAAATGGAACGTTCTTTCAGGATGGTGCTTATCAATATAAATGCACTTCACTTCATAAAAGGTAGGATGTACACACTTAAGCACACACAGACACACACACATATATATATATATATATATATATATATATATATATATATATATATATATATATATATATATATATATATATATATATATATATATATATATATATATATATATATATATATATATATATATATATATATATACATTGCAACCGAGAGAAATTTCGGGCCCTGGGGAAGTTTTCTTAAGGGGCCCTTATTATGATCAATTATATACCCAGGACCAAAAGAAGCGTGCTCTGGTGATTGAAAATTAAAAATAAAAGTTAAATTAAATCTTTTAAAAGTCAAAACTATTTAAATCTTTTAAAAGTTTTTTTAAAAAATTATTTGTACACGCACGGGGCCCCGGGAATCTTCCCCGTCCACCCCCCCCCCTTCTCGGTGGCCATGAATATATATATTATATATATATATATATATATATATATATATATATATATATATATATATATATATATATATATATATATATATCTATATCTATATATATATATATATATCTATATCTATATATATATATATATATATATATATATATATATATATATATATATATATATATATATATATATATCATATATATGTGGAAGAGGAAACTTCATTTCTAGCAACACTTGAATAGAAGATTTGCTGACTAATAATTTTGAGTCATTTGCCAATCCGCTCATCTGAAAATCAGTCTAAGTTAAGTTGCCACCCCTAAATACTTCTATTTTTTTTACTATTTACATGTCAAAAGTAGTCTATGTATGACCATAACCATTGCTTATTAAAATAACCATTAAAAACTTTTTTTTTTTCTAAATTTCCAGAAATACTAAAAAAAAATTTTTTGTAATCATGTTTTATAATCATTGGTCATGGTTTGTATTTTAATCATGTTATTATTAATCGTATATTTATAACGTTATAATAAGTATTGCAAGAGTAAGAGTTCTACAGAAATATGTATATAGCGATATGTTGCACCATTAAAAACAGTCAAAACATCAGGTTTCCCGATTCCTTTCAAAATTCCTCAACTTTATAATGCTGTAGAGCTAATATATGTAGCAGCGTGGCCTGAAATTAAGGTATTACATTTACCTCAATATAAATAATAACACATAAAAGCTTAATGCAATAAAAAAAAAAAAAATTGAATATTTAATATAATAAAAACATATAAAGAAGCACGTTTTGATAAAAATGTAAAACATTTAAAAGCACAATAAATATATAAAAAATCTAAAATATTTTTGTTTGCAGACCAAAATCAGCTGGACAAACGGTCCGTTTATATACTTAAACAGTTAGTCCTGGTGAGGAGCCAAAACAAGCTGCCGCAGGTTATTGTATTACCTTATGTCTGTTACTGTCTGAGACGCACACAGGAAAAACATTTTTCAAAGAATGCTTTCACTGTGTGGATTTCAGGCAAATCTCGACGTGAGGCGTAATATAGACGCTGGAGACAGAAAATGTATCCTAAAAATGTAACATAAGATTTTGGATATCCGTTAACCAATATTATCTTTTTATCTTAAGAAGTAATGCATAACACAGTTCCTTAATAATTTAATCATTGTATCAAACTGTTATATTTCTTGACAGATCCAAACAAAAGTTCGATTTCAGTAAAGCTTTTATTTTCAACTCAAGAATGCCAATACAATAATAATTATCACACAAACTTAATATTTATAGTAAAATAGAAAGTTCCTAGAAAAATACAGAACATTCTGGAACGTTATTATATATCTAGAGGGTTCTATGGAAGATTCTAGAATGTTCTGTTGTATCTAGAAAGTTCTAGAATGGACCATAACACAAACTTCTTTGTCCATGGTCATTACATTAAATGCTTTGTGAAAGAGGTAACAATGGCTTCGACTTTCGAGTATGGGGCTGAGTAAAGAGAAGGACCCAGAAAGGCTAAAATAACTCTTAGAACACTAATAGCTGTTACATACATGAGTTCACACAGGAGTGGACACCTTACATGTTGTTTTATGTGACAATGGTATTTCGAAACAACTAAACAAAAACTGAAATGCTTAAAATTGTCAATTTATGTAGCCAACTAAAGGTTTTTGGCGACGGTATTTTGATTTAGACTTGTTTTAGGATGATCGGAACAGTACCAAAAGTTATCAAAACTAAGCATAAAACTATATATTTCAGACAAAACTGATATTTTGATGCTTAAATATACCTACTAAACATTCTAAATATTCAATATTGAATTAGGAAAAATCAATCATAAAAAACACTTTCACATATTTACATATATGTGAGTATATGTGTAGATTGAGGAGTATTTGTATATATTTAGTATGCCCAAAATTTATTTGTTTTTAAAATACTTTAAAAAATATTTCCTTTAGACAACAAAGCTTCTGTTTTCAACGCGAAATAAACACAGGACAAATAAAATGTGAGTACTTTGTAAAATAACGGGGTACTGAGAGTTGCGTTTCTTAACAAATTGCAGATACAATTATCCTCCTCTTTTTTGTTTCAACAAATAACATCGCTCAAAACCCTCATTTACGAACAGAGGCTAACAGCATTAAACGTGTTTTTTGTGAACAAAGTATTTATCAAAAAATATAAATCTTTCAAACTTAAAATACCATAAAAAATTATAAATCTGTAAACTTTTCAAGTGGTTAACTTTTGCTGGTTTACTGAGACTTTTCAAAACTTCTTTTTAGTTTTTCCAATTCAATTGTTTAGTATAATTGCGAGCGATTCAAAAACAGCATTTGTTTACGGACGTACGTTTCGGAACAACATTGTCGAAATTAACTTCAATAGGAAAAAACCTGCAACCATCATATCAAATGAAAAATGGTCAAGCTTAAAAAGAAATATAACTGTTTTCAGTGAAAAGTGACCGCTCATAAACCGCTTCTTTCTTTTTATTTTTTGTTTGCGAAATGAAACTTATAGTTTAAAAGTTAAACAAGCACACACACTTTGATATATGACAAATACTATAATCTTAAACGTATTTTAGATTATTTTATTGGTCAAGTAGTAAAACTGCTTTTAAATCATTCCTCAAACAATTTTGGCTGAATAAGCCCAGTATTATGTATTATACTATCTAAAATAAAACCGAATGATTTTTGCTTTTCTTTAACTATATCTACATATTGAATCTTGTAAATAATATTTATAATCGTTGTAAAAGGAATTGGAGTAAGAATTTTTAAGAAACATTTTTTGGACTTTAATAATTTTTAGTTTAGTATAAAATATTGCTTAATTAATTAGAAGTATATTCAGTTTTCAACGTTTTTTTAAAAATCTTTTCTTCAGGAGCATTTTGGTCGGAGAAATGAAAAGTTATTAATGACAAGACAATTGGGATTTACATTAAAGAATGTTGTTAAGCATTGTTTGTTTAAACTCTTTGTAAACCATATTTGTACTACGTCTGACTAAACCAAAAAACTCTCTGCAAGCTTCTCCCTCTATTCTAATTCAAACAAAATCAAAAAAAAAAAAAAGAATGCATAAAACTAATCCATAATATTTCTACGTAATAAAAACGTCTCCGTAAACAGTGATTATTATATTAAAAGTATTTTACCAGTTATAAAGAAGCTATGAGTAATAAAATTTTAATTTCTGTGCCTTATGTTGGGATTTTGAAGCAAGATGGCGCAAAGTGCCTTACACCAAAGACTTCAATTGCATGGATTAATCAGAAACTCACAAATGTGTGAACAGCCAGGAAACTCTCTGGTCTTATTGAAAGGATATGGTATATAAAGAACCTAGAGTTAGACCATCTTTAATTTGCAGAATTTAAAATGAATATGAGAACATACCAATTCAATTCATGCAAAACTTGTATGAGAGTGTCTCTTTTAGATATTTGGAAATCTTAGCGAATAATAGCTATTATACAAAATATTAGCATTCTCAAGGTTTGTTTTATTATGATCATAATAAGAGATTAAAGTTCATTACTTTCGAAATATTTTTCTGAGTTTTTATTAGAAGACACGAGTACTTAGAAACTTTTGCACTACTCTGCATAAATCTTAAACAATACTGAACAACATCATTCCTCTTTGATATTGAGTTCAGTGCGTTGCTCCCCACATTTATTTGATAGAAATTAATGAGATACTCAATTAAATTGTTGAAAAGTAATTTATATTTGAAAAAAAGTTAAATTGCTCAGCTTTACTATTTTGATAACATATAAATTAAACTAAGCAGGAAGTATTGTGGAAAACAGTAAATTAGTTTAAATTAACTACGTTATCAATATTGTTTTGTCCACTCAAAAAAAAAAAGAGAACAAGAAAGTTTGAGAACAAGAAAGTTTTTTTTTAGTAAAAAGAATACTATCACTAAATGGATTGGTCTTTAATACCAATAAGGAGGACAAAAGAAGCGATTCATAAAAAAAAGAGCCGTTTCTTCTTATCTTCCTCATTGGGTTTAAGTAGTATAGAACTTAACATTCATAATACTTTTTAAAATATAACTGTCAAATACATACAAAACTGCATGCTATTGGTAAAATCGATATTATTAATAATAAAAATAAAAACTATTAACATAATAATACTAATACAAATATTTTTGATCTTAGAATTACAATCCTTTATGAATAAATATAAAATGATTTTTCTCAGAACAAAAGTACAATCGATTCTTTTGTTTTAGAAAGTCCAGATTAATTCAAAAATTTCTAATTTAATAGTAATAGCAAAAAATCATAGTGTAAAAAGATACGCATTTCCTCGTTGTTTTATTAATAAAAATTCAAAACAAATATGTTCTTCATTATTTCAAACCACAGAAGGTGACGAACAAGTTCTGGAAATTAGGAATAAAATGTTCAAAAATTCGCCGCTAAAAGCTCTTTGACAATATCATTTCTAAAAATTTCTGAATTTTTAATGACGATGAAACTTACATAAAAAACGATCACCAAAATCTCCTGGGTCATTTATCGTGCTGAAAAGAAAGTTTTTCTGCACTTGCGTCATAACAAATAGATCTTATCAGAACGCGAGAATTTCAGTAACCATACATGTTTCCAAATGAGATGCAAATTTTTTTATTGCAAATCAAATAGCTGAAGTTAGCTCAAGAAAACTCTAATTTGGCAAGCTATTTGCAGCTGTAGACAATAAATCAGTATCTTTTATTTGCAAGTTCACACTTACTTATCAAAATATATGCTTATCACTGATTAAAAGACATCTTTTATCACTCCTTAAATAACAAGATAATAGCCCTTTGTTCTAATTGGATTTGGTTTCACATAATTATTGCGTACTAAGTATAGCTTAATGGTAAGGATTAAATAGTTTCAACGTTTTACCTTAACCAGCTTATGATTCTTAATGAAAGATTTGAAAGTTTCAAGGAAGAAAGCATCAAATAGTTCTGACTGTAATGCTGTGCATGAGCTCAAGTTTAGGTTTCCGCAGAATAAAATAAGTTTCTTTAAATCATTTTATCTTGATATGAATTACTTATTGAAGAAATGCAACAAGTCCACATTCCTGATTTTACAGGAATGACAAAAAACTGTTTTGATGCTTAGTATTTAAACTTAGGTTTTTCAATTTTTTCATAATTGTTCTACAGTTACTATAGATCTAAAAGATATATCTTCTTATTTTATTTAAAATTTTTTTGTGTTTCCTATAAAATCATTTGCGGACTTGTTCCTCTCTTCAGTTAGCGATTCATGTTTTGACTTCATACAATAATTTACTTTTAAATAAAAGTTGATGATGAATTTTTTTTAGAAATTTTTCTAATTCCGCATTTATTTTGTTTACAATTTATTTTTTCTGAGTACAGTTCTCTACATTTATTTTCTTTTTGAAAATTAGACAACTTTTAAAAAGGAAAACCTACTCCATTAAGATTATTTGTGGTAAAAATAAACAATTGTCCGCACATGAAAAACCCGCTAATTTCAGACAGCAGTATCTCTGATGTTTTTGCTTATTGGAGTGTAGCTCGCGAAAATCTCAGTTTGTATGACGTAGAAAATCATTTATAAGGGCAGCCCTCCCTGACTCCTCTTAATATCTAAAACTTTTTTAACCATGAAGCGGTTTTCATAAAGCGCGTTGATGTCGTTATAAACAGTTTTTGTGATGTTAACAAAAGTTGTGCAAAAGCCAAATTTAAGTACTTGAACAAAAGGATTTTGTTGCTCTGTCTTATCCTATAAAGCACGCTTGGGGTCAAATTATCGCTTGTTGGTATTGCTGGTATCGGTTTTAGAATATCTGAAATTTAATTAGTTAGGATCTTATAGTCTGAATTAAGCAAAGATATTGGTAACAAACTTGAAATGCCGAAATTGTCGCCTTTTTTGTACATGCAGAATATTAGGGCTTCCTTTCGGAAAGTCGCCATTTTGTTTTCGCAAAAAAACTTCGCTTGACATGGAAATGTTGGTATCTTTTAGAAAATCATAGAGGGTCTTTAAACTCGGCGGTTATCCCTTTAAATTTGGGAGATATATTGTTAGTCATGTCTTAGTGGCCGATTAAGCGTGATTTGCTAACGTCGCGTGAACCGTTGAAGGTTGCTTATCATGTTTACTTCAGCACTTTCTAAAAAACGATTTTGGTTTACTTTTGTTTGCTTTCCTTACACATGTTTTGCAAAGAGTTAAAATTCCTTAATATTTTCCTCAGTAGTAGTTTCCATTCTCGTCGTTAATGCGCATGACTACTTGCTTAGTGACTTTCACCTTTTTCCAGCAAAAAAAAAAAGCAGTTTTATCACTCGCCAAGAGTGCGCTGTCTGAGTTTAGCACGAACAGCTGAACCTTACGCTCTATTTAATTGCTCTAATTTTTTTTTCAGCTTATTGGATAACTTTTTGCACGTTAGTGTTGCGATGCACATTTAGAGAAAGTTTTGAGACAAAGTATTTGCGGCTTAGTACATAAATACATACATACATACATACATACATACATACATACATACATACATACATACATACATACATACATACATACATACATACATACATACATACATACATACATACATACATACATACATACATACATACATACATACATACATACATACATACATACATACATACATACATACATACATACATACATACATACATACATACATACATACATACATACATACATACATACATACATACATACATACATACATACATACATACATACATACATACATACATACATACATACATACATACATACATACATACATACATACATACATACATACATACATACATACATACATACATACATACATACATACATACATACATACATACATACATACATACATACATACATACATACATACATACATACATACATACATACATACATACATACATACATACATACATACATACATACATACATACATACATACATACATACATACATACATACATACATACATACATACATACATACATACATACATACATACATACATACATACATACATACATACATACATACATACATACATACATACATACATACATACATACATACTCTTATTTGGCATACATACTCTAATTTGGCAAGTTATTTGCAGTTATACATCTAAGGAACATGGGTATAAAAAATCGCCATATTATACTACCGAACTAGCTATATAATCCACTTTGAATAATGTGATTTTGCTGGTATTATTGGCATAATATATAGACTTTTCTTTCTCTCTCTTTTTTCTGCATGTTTGTATTTTGTAATGTACATAGTATTCTCTCTTTCTTACTCTCATTTACATTTGTTAGCATTTGTTTGCTAATCATAAAGAAACTTCATCGCTGGCAACACAATAAACAAAGTACTGTGTCAGAACTATTGGGGATTGCATACTCAAAATCTGTTTGTATGGAAATAGATTTGAAAGATATTTATCCATGCAATAGACATGAATTTCAGGATAAAGATTTTTGCACTCCAAGGCAATTTTTATAGCAAAAGATTGAAAGGAAAATATGATTAGTGCGTGAAATGTTAAACATAGGTATACGATCTATGCGCAAGAGTTAACAAAAAAATTAAAAGTATGTGTGTTATGGGTGTGCTGAATAAAAGTTAACCCATTATTGAATTCTTTTTTTGTTATTGAATCTTTGATAAAATGACCATACTTGATAAATTTATTCTAAATAAATACATAGTAATTGTATTTTTAGGTAGGTAAGACTTAAGCCATACGTGGTACCACTTAGGACACTTTATTGGAAAATCCTATACAACCATGGGGACTAAAGTCAAAAGGTTGTTAAATCAGCAAGTTTTCGATATATTTTGAAAGCATAAATTTTATCGTTTTCTAAGCTTAAAATAGAACCTTTTCTACTTGACTTCCACTCATTCTTTAACAAAATCTAAAATGATTGGTCAGCAAAACCTCATTCTTTGAGGCATTAAGTTTGTCCAGAAAATATTGCTGCTGTAAACATATGCTGCTAAATGTAGCAGTGTTATTGCTGAAGCCAATTACTTGGAATCCTGTTTACCACTTTAAGAAAACTTCTGATTGTATTCCATCTAATTCCCAACTGCTAATCAACATTAAGATTTCCATTTTTTTGTTTTCAGGATCCCATTTTTCCATAGTTTACGCACTTTTCATTCCAGCAATGCGTTTTGAAAAATGCTCTATCAAACCTTGCAATTTAACTTTAAGTTTTGTTTCGCTAACTTTGATTTCATCTTTAGGTGCCATGCACTCATCCATCGCTTTTGTAGCGGTTGGTCAATTTGGAAAACAATGAGAATCCGTTTGCTAAAATGGTTCATACTGGTCTCTGGAAACATTCGTACTGATTACTAATTTTAAAGCTTCTTCTCCTGATATCTGTGTTGTGTTTTTTAACAGTTTTTGTTGTTGTTACAAACCATAATAAACGCAGAGTAACTTCGAACATCGGAATTTCCTTAGATCTTTTGTTAGGTCTTTTTTCCTTTTACTAAGTTTTATTTTTGATGAAATTAATTTCATTACTTATTCAATATTTTCTATTGCAGTACTTTTCAAGTTGAAGAGACTAATAGTGTCCTTTCTTAGAAAAATTATTGTTAATTTTTCAAATTCACCAACTATGAAAATTGACAGTTATAAACTTTTCTCAACTTACATGAAAGATATTAAAATATCAATTATTCTTATTAAGTACCTGCGCAGGTGTTATTAAAATCAACATAGTTACTGGCTGCGTTTTAAAACTTGATATATAGTGATAATATATTTAAAAACAGGTTTACTGATAATACTTCAGCTGCCATCGCAAAAGCGATACTCGTGTTTAAGACATGCGAACTTTAGGACTGCGCTCGAGGGTAGACAAAACATTTTTGCTGCTGCAGTGCGCAACGTATCAAACAGCGAGATCCAGTAAGGCAGCCACTGAATCACCTATGACTAAGGCGTTCAGTTCTGCGAGATGTTCTTCTGATTACTTACCTATGGGTAGCTTAATGCTTGGCTTTAAAACACCGGTATTGGTCCTTTTATCAACTGTGTCATGCTTGATCGGACTTTCATCCCCTTTGTCAGATACTATTCGCATTTGAGAGTATCGACTGATAACGCGTGATATCTGCACCCGAATCTTTGGCCCTCAACTATGTTAATGATGAAATATTCTTTGATTTTTCTGTCTTTCAAGAATTTGCGCTCATCATACCGCCAAGACTAGGTATTCAGCTCAGTTCCGACCTGATTGGCTGAGTCATCCCCGAGTTCCCCCCATGCCTCGGTGTCTACTTTGGTTTTCCAGGGGTCGAAGCCTTTAGCTTTTGGTAGTTCGATGTCCAGGCGCCAAAAAATTCTCCTCATTGTGTAATAGATATTGAACTTCTTTAACGCCCTCATGAATGGGCTGCTAGAGAAGATCATAGCCATCGAAACTCCACACTGAGAAATTGGAGTTTCGATGGCTGTGATCTATTGCGAAATTCATCTCGAGAGTGTAGATGATCTTAATTTGTGAATCATGTCACTCATCTGGATGGTTCGAATCAGAAAAATAGCTCTGTAGCACGTTTTTATATTTGCTGTGGAAAGAGAACCGAGAATTCACATAGACCAGTGGATATCTTCTACGGTTAGAGGGGTGTGGGAAATTCCGTTAGCAAACCCGGGTTTTATCATTGGTTATTTGCACATTTTTTTTTGATAATATTATGTTGGGCAATGGGTTAGCGGGGGCGTAGAAGAATCTTTCGCCGAATTGTGGGTTTGGGAGTAGCTTCTCACTTTAAAGTAACTAGCATCACTCCCGTTTGGTGGTCTGTCTTACAGTCCCGGCATTACTCCGGGTGGCACAAGGAAAAAGATTGGAGATCTTTTTCCTTGTGCCACCCGGGACAAAATTGATCACATCTTTCCCGTGATCCCACAATGGATTGGATAACT
Source organism: Hydra viridissima (assembly GCF_058129835.1). Taxonomy (NCBI): domain Eukaryota; kingdom Metazoa; phylum Cnidaria; class Hydrozoa; order Anthoathecata; family Hydridae; genus Hydra; species Hydra viridissima. The sequence goes on from NW_028324303.1 coordinate 4,291,927, forward strand.
CGTTTCTGATGAACTATGATGAGTGAGTTAGGATTGTTTGGTTCCTCTTCTATTTCTAATTGCTAATTCTAATTCTTCTATTTCTAACTGCTCTTGATTTCCCACTAAGTCTGTTATACTTTTCTATTGCAGCGATCACAACGTTGTCTGCAACTCTGAAGATCCAGGCAATAAGAGAGCCGAGTATGCCAGGCAATGCGTCAGCTGCCTTCCCGGCGAGACGGCGCTAGGTGTCTTTAAGTATGTCTAAGACCCCTTTTTCTTTTGGTTCAGGCCCTAGAGGATTGAGACTTGGTAGTGCCAAAGCAGGAGTGGCTGATGGTACTCTACCAAAAAATCCGATAAAGGTGCTTATCGTAGTGGAGATAGCTAACAGCATTGCGGCTTTCGTGATCCCCTGATCCTGGAATATCGCTCTTATATGTTCACTTAATGTTAATGTTTAACCGCTTTCTCCTGTTATTCAAGATTTTTCCGTTCCTGTTTGATGTCGCCGAACCTCTCTCCAACATCCTCCTCCACAATCATTTGGATTTTTCTTTCAATCTTCTTTATTTTTTTCTTTATATTCTTT